>NC_137606.1:54385544-54388044 GCF_963280865.1 Gymnoscopelus braueri
ACTATGCCTAACCCTAACCTTAAACCTAACCTTAACCTCAGTGTAACTATGCCTAACCCTAACCTTAAACCTAACCTTAACCTTAGTGTTCAGTAACTATGCCTAACCCTAACCTTAAACCTAACCTTAACCTCAGTAAAACTATGCCTAACCCTAACCTTAAACCTAACCTTAACCTCAGTAAAACTATGCTTAACCCTAACCTTAAACCTAAACTTAACCTCAGTAAAACTATGCCTAACCCTAACCTTAAACCTAACCTTAACCTCAGTAAAACTATGCCTAACCCTAACCTTAAACCTAAACTTAACCTTAGTGTAACTATGCCTAACCCTAACCTTAAACCTAACCTTAACCTCAGTAAAACTATGCCTAACCCTAACCTTAAACCTAACCTTAACCTCAGTAAAACTATGCCTAACCCTAACCTTAAACCTAACCTTAACCTCAGTGTAACTATGCCTAACCCTAACCTTAAACCTAACCTTAACCTTAGTGTAACTATGCCTAACCCTAACCTTAAACCTAACCTTAACCTTAGTGTAACTATGCCTAACCCTAACCTTAAACCTAACCTTAACCTTAGTGTAACTATGCCTAACCCTAACCTTAAACCTAACCTTAACCTTAGTGTAACTATGCCTAACCCTAACCTTAAACCTAACCTTAACCTCAGTGTAACTATGCCTAACCCTAACCTTAAACCTAACCTTAACCTTAGTGTAACTATGCCTAACCCTAACCTTAAACCTAACCTTAACCTTAGTGTAACTATGCCTAACCCTAACCTTAAACCTAACCTTAACCTCAGTAAAACTATGCCTAACCCTAACCTTAAACCTAACCTTAACCTTAGTGTAACTATGCCTAACCCTAACCTTAAACCTAACCTTAACCTTAGTGTAACTATGCCTAACCCTAACCTTAAACCTAACCTTAACCTTAGTGTAACTATGCCTAACCCTAACCTTAAACCTAACCTTAACCTCAGTAAAACTATGCCTAACCCTAACCTTAAACCTAACCTTAACCTCAGTAAAACTATGCCTAACCCTAACCTTAAACCTAACCTTAACCTCAGTAAAACTATGCCTAACCCTAACCCTTCCCACAGGTCCCAGCCAGGGGGAGCTGTGTCATCTGTTCCTGCAGGTCCATGAGTCGTGCAGGGAGCACGGTGCCACGCCCAGCCAGTACATGGCCTTCCTCAACGTTTACACGTCCATATACAGCAGCAAGCAGAGCCAGCTCACCACCAGACAACACCATCTGCAGGTACAGCGCTGTTGTCTACGTGACGCGCACGCACACAACCTCACACCACAGCATACATGCACCTACGCACACATGCACACACTGTACACACACTGTACTCACACAAACAACCTCACACTATGTCAGCAGGTATAGATGCAGTCACACACAGGTCAGCGAGCGAACACATACACATGCATGCACACAGATTCGGGTAAATCTACCAACATGCATATGCTATGAACACACACACACACACACACACACGCACGGACACACACACACACACGCACGGACACACGCACGGACACACACACACACGCACACACACTGAGATGCCAGTATCGCTAGAAATGCAAAGCAATATCTAATACTATATAACACAAGTAAGACGCGCGAACGCGGGAAGCGAACGCAAAAAAAATAAAATAAATATGATTTTTTTTTTTTTTAAAGTAACCAATAAAAAAATAGAAAAGAAATAAGAAAAAAATCTGCGTTAAAAGGAGCATCTTAGAAAAATACAAATTCACCAAAAAAAAAGCGTTGAATGTTTTTGAACAATTCAACAAAGTGTTTGAAGTGCCTGTTTCACCCACTTCCGGGGGGCGGAGCCAAAATCCGAGCCCGAAGTATTTGTTCGTAGACCCCCCACTTAGGGGGGGTAGAAAAAGTTTCGGAGCGATTCGGGCACTTTTCATTTAACATGGGGTTTCAATGGGGAGTTTTTAGGAGCCTTCTCCGGGGCGTGGCTTCCGGGGGAAGGGGCGGGCTTAAACGCAACCTTGACAGGTGTGTTCAGTTTTCAAAGACCTTTCATTTGATGTATGGTACGTCTATATTGGACATTTACTTATCTCAGAGGAGCTGCACACAGGCAGTGCACACAGAGAGAGATACAGAGAGAGACACAACCCGAGCACGGTTTCATAGTAAGCTCCACTTGCGCGGCGCGCCTCCTTCCGCTGCGTTCGCAAAAAGTGCACTCACAGGTGACAATAGACATCTAAATTATATTATGAAAATAACTGCTCAGAAACTTGTCCCTGACATTGACAAGTTGATGAAAGCAAAACAAGGTGTCAGGTGTCTGGAAGCAGCAAGTGACTGAGATGAAATGTCATGCTGGCTACCCGTGTAAATGTGCCATTTTGTCTATAAAATGTTTTTAATAATAATTAAAAAAGGTTTGTTATATTCCATATGTGATATAATCTGTTACACCCAATACATCCAGATGAAAACA
>NC_137606.1:54390950-54403450 GCF_963280865.1 Gymnoscopelus braueri
ACAAAAACTAAAAAATCTCAGTGAATTAAAGGCTTCATGGGGTAAGTAATTTATAGAAAATAAGTCATGTTTCGGCGAACAACCCCTTTAAAGGTGTAGTGAAATGAAAAATATGTTTTTCACACTTTTAGAGCATATCCGTGGTCATCATATGGGCATACCTAACAATAGATGCCCAAAAAAATGAAAAAAACCAATTTTTGTGTATTTTTGTATCTAAAGTCCCTAAAAAGACAATCTTAATTACTTCCTGTAAACGAAAACGTGCTGCGTGATGACATAACGCAGCCTTCATGAATATAAATTAATCTTGATTACATGCACCTGTTTGATTCCCATAGCTGCACGTTCTTCAAACACAGCTGATTTTAATTACAGAGATACTCCGTTTTGAATCTCATTGAAGATGAGTGTATTACTCATTTTAAACTTCATCTGCACACTAAAATATGTATCTGAAAACATTATAGGTTAGAAATAAGCCAGGTAGTAGCAAACGTGCTTCACTGGCCGTCTCTCTCTCACGTAAACAAACACTAGCCGTGTTGCGCACGGCTGAAGTGATTGAGATCCAACGTCCCATAGCCTGAAGGGATGGGACCTTCTGATTGGTTTAGAGTCGGTTGAGCCGACGTTTCAGACTGAACCTTCAAAATAAAATGACCGAAAATGTCACTGCAGTGCGCCTTTAAGCATTATCTTTATTCGCGGCTATGAGGAGGAAAAAAAGGCACTATTGAGCTTTGAACTCGGGATCTCCTGTTTACTCAACAGGCACTTTAACCAACTAAGCCACAGCACCGGGTGTCTTGGGGCTTTTTTCAGAGTGTCAAATCCAGCACCAGGAATGTGGTTTCAGATTAAACCTCATCTCCATTTTCAGGTGTGAGAGAAAAGGCTCTGCTGAGATTCGAACTCAGGATCTCCTGCTTACTAGGCAGGCGCTTTAACCAACTAAGCCACAGAGCCAAGTGTCCTTCTGGGTGTCTCAGCACAGACACTACAGAGAGGGCAGCACGGCACTGAGCTATTTTTAACACTGGAAATGATGACTTTACTGATCAGCCCTGCGAGCTGATAAAAACACAAACAGTTAGAACATGGAGATAGGAGGTGTCTGCCCGACAGCAGCAAAATGAACTTTCCTTTAAGTTCCACAGTCAGTTGAAAGTGTTCACTAGGCCTGTCCCCGACTAAGGATTTCTATAGTCGAATCTGATTGGCCAATAGTTGCCTATAGTCGACTAATAGTCGACTAATGCAACACAAACAAAAACAAAAATCGACTGAGATTGGCAGTCGAATCAGTCTGATTTTGCATGATTCTCAGTCGAATCATGCAAAAAATATGTTATAAAATAGAGGAACATTCCATTTGGGCTGTAGGGGTGCTTAATGTCTGATTTAACATATACTTGCTTGGTTTCTCCCAATACATCATGATGTATATCATATTTTTGGCAAACTATTAGTTAATTAATATAACAAACTAGGCCAATCTCTCAGTGGAATAATACAAATATAAAAAAAACGTTTTTTTTTTCCATAATTCGACCAAGAGATTGGCAGTCGACTCAGACACCCCTCGACTGATTAGTCGACTATTCGAATAATCGAGGTCAGGCCTAGTTCACAGTGTTTGCTGCTCTTGATAAAGTGCAACATAGTGGAGCGGCTAACAGCAATATTTGGGCAGAATCGAGCACATGAAGACGCAAGCGTGAAATGTGGTGCGTTTGTTCTCCAGAGGTTACTGATCAAACATAACTAATGGGCGACTTGAATTTCCAAGATGGCGGAAATGTGCTAATTCTGGAAGCCAATCAGAATGGAATCTGATGAATCGTGTGTACCAATTTGCATGAACGTTGGACACAATGCAGGAGTAGTGGCAAAAATAGGTTGTTTTTAAGAAAATGCATAACAGAGGAGCATCTAGTTTACAGAAATGGGCAGGGTCTCTTTTTGGAGAGTTGCTCCAACGGATACAGGTTCAAGAGTTATAGGTCAAAACGTGAAGCGGTTTCAAGGTAAAAGTTGACTTCAATACCAGCAGGGTGTCAAATGCAGGACCTGCAATGTGTTTTCAGATCTCTCCATTTGCAGTTATGAGACAAAAGGCACTGCTGAGATTTGAACTCAAGATCTCCTGCTTACTAGGCAGGCGCTTCCTTATGTCACCATTCTCGTTTCAGAGTGTCAAATGCAGCACCAGGAATGTGGTTTCCGATTAGACCTAAACTCTATTTGTGGGTGTGAGAGAAAAGGCTCTGCAGAGATTCGAACTCTGGATCTCCTGCTTACTAGGCAGGCGCTTTAACCAACTAAGCCACAGAGCCGGGTGTCCTTCCGAGTGTTTCAGCACAAACACTACAGCGAGGGCAGCAGGACACTGAGCTATTTTTAACACTGGAAATGACGGCAAGTCTTCCATAGACATCTTATCTTTAAGGCAAGGCTCATTCTATCTGCAACAGCTAACCGATTTAAGTGATTATCATTGAAAGATCAAATTAACTTTTGTTTACGCACAGCTTGACTTTATGGTTAGAAGTAATGCTATTATAGTTTTTTCATTTTTCATATATTTTTTTATTTATTTGTACTTTTATTTTCAATTTCAGTTGAGTTTTGATTAATTTCTAATGTGACTTTGCTAGTTTAGTTTGTAATAGTTTTTAAGCAAGAATAAAAGGCCAGAAAGAGAATTCTCTATGACTCTAGATAGTTTTGGAAACACAATACAATTTCAATTAGTTATTGTAATTTTGTTTTTAGAAAGCCTAATTGTAACTATTATGTCAGTTAACTAAAATGTTTTTCCAAATCAAGTTTGAGTTATTTCATTAGTTTTAGTTTACTATAACAACCTTGGTTAGAACAACAGCTGTAAGGACATGATGCTGTGTTGTTCATTCTCAGTGGGTGGCAGTGTGGTTGCCAGCTGACCTGCCAGAAGGGAGCCATTTTCTTCGCAAGAGTGAATCGACCTGATCGATGTAGGCGATGATCAGCGAAAGATCATTTCAAATTAACTTTTGTGTAACTGAGAAAGTTACACAGTTTGACTTTACGGTTAGGACAACAAATATAGGAACATTATCGTTACAGTCGGGTGGAAACCTGGCATGTCCAAAATCGTTTCTTTTTTTATTATTATATTAAATGAAAATAGACGATTGGCCAGCTCACAAACGTGTCGCATTGCGGCACGTTGTGAGCTTGTAAATCAGCTATTTTCACTACTTTTGTGTGACACTCTTTGTATGATGAAGTAGGGCATTTGTTTACAAAAAGAAACATTGGAGATACAAAGGTTTCTGTGCGACAGCATTGTTCATGCTGAGTGTTCATTTTGCAGTGTGAGTGCCAGCTAACCTGCTGGAAGGGAGTGATTTTCTTGGCGACGGACGATGGGATTTCCTGTTCGCAGTGTGAGCTCCGAGAGAAGGAGAGCCAGAGGTCTGAGTCACTCAGACACAGGGACTGGTAGAGAGCTGGGAAAGTCGTCTGGAGAGGAGAGAGAGAGAGAGAGAGAGAGAGAGACACATGAAGGTTAATAATCCAACAACAATCAAAGATGAATCGCAATTAATGTATTGTTGTCTCGGAGCGATTTGGCCAAGCAGGGCGAGCGATCAGTGCAGAAAATGAGGTACGGTATATACTAGGGGTGGGACGATATATCGATATCGCGATATATCGCGATACTTTCTCCCGCGATAAATAATTGATATAATGCCAAAAAATATCAATATATATTTTTTTAAATACGTTGTTTTTCCAACTCGGCATTTGTGTAATGATGATTTTGAACTGTTTGGTAATATTTTATGTGTTTATGAATTGAATACAAGGACTATCGTGATGTATCGTTGGTGAAATTTCATGCAATATATCGTGATATCGCAATATATCGAATATGGTGATATTATTGTTATCGAGGGCCTAATATCGCCACAGATATCGTATCGTGAGATACCCATATCGTCCCACCCCTAGTATATACGCACAATTTCAACATTTCTCCACGTACATTTTATCTGAGAGGATCATCGTTTTTCTTGTACATTACCAAAGTGGGTCTCAAACGTTTTCATGCCAAGGACCCCCAAATGAATATGTATTTGGCCAAAGGACCCCGATCCGAAAATAGCTTGTATGGGAGCTACAAACTAATTCCAACCGATGTAATGCTTATGTCTGTCGTATGTGTACACAGGCTACATACTACTCATGCAGCAGCCCTCTCCCTTTGTGCTGTGCTGTGCTAAACCGGAAGTAACTGAATCAAACGCTTCTTAAATATGATGGAAGACATGATTACTAATGATCATTGTGTTTACGGTAAGCTTTACATTTCATATGACACACACCATATGAACTATTGATACTTTCACCACCAAGAAGTAAAAAAGAAATACTAATTAGTCTTTCATCACGACGATGCATGTCGGTAGGTGCTAAAATCACAATATTTTGCGACACCTCTAGTGTGTGTGTTTGTGTGTGTGTGTGTGTGTGTGTGTGTGTGTGTGTGTGTGTGTGTGTGTGTGTGTGTGTGTGTGTGTGTGTGTGTGTGTGTGTGTGTGTGTGTTTACTTTTAAAATGGCCAATGCTCCGTGCCTCTCCTGATCGACCCAAGAAGGAAACTCCTGCTGAGAGATAGAGAACGAGAAAGAATGAGAAAGACACAGAGAGAGAGAGAGAGAGAGAGAGAGAGAGAGAGAGAGAGAGAGAGAGAGAGACGGGTGGATATGAATATAAAATACAGCAAGAACCAGCAGACGAGGGAAAGTCAATAAGAGTGATGGTAATATAGATTATGTCTCGCATGCCTACACAAACAAACAAACACACACACACACACACACACACACACACACACACACACACACTTACCTCTTTCCAAGTCATCTCTCCAACTATGAATCCAGTGAAGACATCCCACTCCTGCAGAGCACAGTGGTATTAAATAACATACAACTAACATCATCCACCGACCACCGCACTGTTTACTCATACTTCATCATAATACTGTCAATACTGTTAACTACTTGAAACTTAGTGACCCTATACTAGGGTATTAACAGAATAATCGAATATTCGACTAACAAACCACTATTCGACCACTGTACATCAAAGTCGATTATTCGGTGGGAAAAAAGAAAAACATATATATATATATTTGATTTGATTTATTATTATATATTTTTAATAATCAAATCGATTCATTGAATATTCGAATACTTATAGGTCGAATAATTTGAATGCTAAAACTCACTATTTGTGAATGCCCTACCCTATACTGAGGCAAACATTTGCCGAAAACAGCCAATCTATAATCTCGCAATGCATCGCAACACGCCACATTGTGAGCTTGTAGATCGGTTATTTTAGGCAAATTTATTTAGAACCCCAATAGATCAATCAATCAATCAATCAATCAATCAATCAATCAATCAATGGTGTTGACCTCACCTTTTCCTGGAAGAGCTCAGGGTGCATGCCTCTGACGAAGTGCATGCCGAACATCAACTGGTCGGCCTGGATGTGAGAGAGAGAGAGAGCAGAGAGAGCAGAGAGAGGGAGAGAGCAGAGAGAGAGAGGGAGATATTATGTGAATAGGTCAGTATTTTCAAGCCTTTTCATATCAAGGTCCATTATTTATTTATTCGGCATTTGAGCCACGGAACCAACGTTTGATGAGATTTGAAGACTTATTATATATTATTTTGTTATCGTTGCATAACATTTTGTCCACACTTTCCATGTTGTATTGATGTCGGTATGCCAATAGGAGAGATCCTAACGTTGATCAAAATAACAATTATCTAATTAAGTAATGCAGATGTTTGACAATAATTTAACTCTTGAGAACGTAAAATAAAACCAAAACCATTTGGTTTCATTTTACGCTTTCAAGAGTTATAATTAAGGGTCCATTTGGTTAGCAACTCTCCATCGTTTAGCTGGGGAATATGTGGTCAAAACAAATAGATGGGGCCTGATGAGGCTACAGAGAAGTGGATGTACAGATAAGTACAACGTTTCACTTGGCTATTCAAAAATAGCAGATATACAAGCTCATAGCACTTCTAACTCCACTACAATTGTTTTGACAACTTTACGTTCAAGTTACGTTCAGACTTAGATTATTATAAAACATACGTTAACCACTTAAGCCTTATTCTATACTTTTTATACTTCAGATGTATAACTAAAACCCTGTGATATAACAAGCTCACAACGCATCGTGATATGACGCGTTGTGAGCTTGTAGATCTGCTCGTTTTTGAAAGACGTTTCTAACATTTTGAAAACTGTTGGAAAAACTAAATGGCGAAATGGGGCATTCTACATAATGAGTACTTTTACTTTTGGTACTCTAAGTACATTTTGATGCCAATACTTGTGTCCTTTCACCAAAATAAAATGCTGAATACAGGACTTTTAACTTGTAACGGAGTATATCTACAGTACATTGTGGTATTGATACTCTTACATAGGTAAAAGTACTTCTTCCACCACTGGCAAGGTGGCGTAGGGTAAATACAGCAAGTCATCCACATTGCTTAAGTGATCCCAGAGCCACTTACAGAGAGAAAGATGGACGCAAGATTTGATGGGAAGAAAGGAGAAAGACGAGGGAAGAAATGACAGAGAGAGAGAGAGAGGAGAGAAGAGAGAGAGAAGCGAGAGAGAGAGAGAGAGAGAGAGAGAGAGAGAGGGAAATCCAGCGGGAAATTGCGATTTGTCAGCAGTGTAAATGGATCCAGAGCCCAGGTACATGGAGGCTAACAACAATACTGATATGATCCAGGCTCACACAAGATGATTTACAAGCGGGAGAGAGAGGCCTGATTCTATTTCCATGGATCCATTTATTTTCACCCATTTAAACTCCTGGTGCACTCCCGCATGTGCGCGCACGGTGCGCGCACATGCGGGAGTGCGTGTGTGTGCGCCGCACACACACGCACACACGCACGCACGCACGCAAAGGCAAGCACACACAAAAGCATGCACGCACACTCACACACAGGACGCACACACAGTCAGTCACACATACAAATGCTCATGATACTGTATACGTACGCAAACACACACACACGCACACAGTGGTGGAAAAAGTACTCACATTCTTTACTTAAGTAAAAGTACCAATACTGCAATATAAAAATACTCTGTTACAAGTAAAAGTCCAGAATAAAAAATTTACTTGAGTAACAGTACAAAAGTATTGGCATCAAAATGTACTTAAAGTACCAAAAGTAAAAGTACAAAATATTTGAAAATATCAGATCTAAAAGCTCACAACGCGTCGCGATGTGACGCGTTGTGAGCTTGTAGATCTGCTATTTTCAAATAGCCTAGGTATAAAATAGGGCTAAAGTGGTTAATGTATGTTTCATTATATCTAATTTATATCTGAAAAATAACTAGTAACTAAAGTTTTCAAATAAATGTAGTGGAGTAAAAGTACAATATTTGCCTCTGAGATGTAGTGGAGTAGAAGTAAAAGTACTGAAAATGGGAAATACTCCAGTAGAGTAAAAATTCCTCAAAATTGTACTTAAAGGGATACTTCACTTTCGGGCCGGGGACACATTTAAAAAAAATATTAAAAATAAATGAAAAAAGTTATGGAAAATTCATGGCCCCCTCACACATTAGTAGGACACTGCGTGTCGTGAGGGGGCCATGAATTTTCCATAACTTTTTTCATTTATTTTTTATATATTTTTTAAATGTGTCCCCGGCCCGAAAGTGAAGTATCCCATTAAGTACAGTACTTGTGTAAATGTACGTAGTTACTTTACACCACTGAAGCACACACACGCACACGCACGCACACACACACACACACACACACACACACACGCGCACGCGCACGCACACGCACGCACACGCACACGCACACGCACACGCACACGCACACGCACACACGCACACACACACAAGGGAAAGAGGTAGCGGAGCAGTCACAAACCTCACAGTTGATAAAAGCTGTCATAAATCTGGCTCACATAACTCACATGACTCAGAACGTCTCCCTAACGGTGAGCTGCCTTGTGTGCCCACCACCGTACAATTGGATTTGTAAACTTTGAATGCAGTGATAACTTACGACCAAAAACGATGACGGGAAATGTTCGTCGACTGCCATTTTTTCACTGACAAAAACCAAATAAAAACTAAGCAATGATGACAAAAAAAAACTATAACTAAATATATTAGGAAGAGGGAGGGACTAGTGGAGAAGAGATCCAAGTCAAGACATTTTATGCTTGGTGTCGCGCTTCACAATCGATCTATTCACCTGTTTCCTAGGCTGTGTGTGTTTCACTTCCTGTCGATTTCATTGGATATCATTGGTCATCTGACCAGTTTCATTGGATTTCATTGGATCAAATCGACAGGAAGTGAAACACACACAGCCTAGGAAACAGGTGAATAATCTCACGCATTATGAGCTTGTAGATCGGCAATTTTCGGCACGCAGCTAAGTGTAAGTCAGGCATTACGACGCCATCATGGGTCACCAAAATAAAATAAAAAATTGTCGACTACATCAACTGTAGATTTAGTGCATGACGGATTATTTCACGATAAATTTAAATCTCTGTGATACGATTATCGTGAGCGTTTATCGTCCACATGCCTACAGAGAAGTTGTACAGATGACCTAGAATTAAAAAAAACACACACTGGCTGAACACATTAATTTCCTGGTGGAGATGAACCCATTAACACATTCCATGCCAGAGTTTAATATCATAATGTACTCACCCACTGCAACTGTATTTTTTTATTTATTTTTTTCATGTCGCCACAGACCTCGCTAAATACCTTATGATCGTGTGTTCAACTGTTTGTAGACACACAGGGTAGTTGTGTGAGTGGCCCAGAGAAGACATTTTCAATCGAATTTTCAATCCATTTTGCAGTAGTAGCAGTTTCTAAAACCCGTTTCAAACAGCGTTCAGCGCGGAGAAAAACAACACCGAGATTTAGCCGAAGCTTTAGAGTGGCGGCAGATGGGAACGAAAAACTTCGATTGGCGTCATGTCCGTATCCGGGTGTGCTACAATGAAATGTGTCACTGCGAGAGTGCTACAATGAAATGTGTCACTGCGAGAGAGTGCTACAATGAAATGTGTCACTGCGAGAGAGTGCTACAATGAAATGTGTCACTGCGAGAGTGCTACAATGAAATGTGTCACTGCGAGAGTGCTACAATGAAATGTGTCACTGCGAGAGAGTGCTACAATGAAATGTGTCACTGCGAGAGAGTGCTACAATGAAATGTGTCACTGCGAGAGAGTGCTACAATGAAATGTGTCACTGCGAGAGAAAAAAAACAAAAGACCACTTCACGTAGGCTACGCGATTGGCACGCTGCGGCTTTATTTAGGTTCGCGTAGATCTACGCGATTGGCATGCAATGTGTTAAGACCTGAGGCCGGTTCTAAAAGTCTTCTAAATCCTAACAGTTTTCTGAAAAACATAATGTTGCTTTATCAGTGGTGCTAAAACTTCAAGGACCCGCAAAATATTATGTATTTGGCCGCGGACCCTCATCTCAAAATGTTTTGTGTCAGGGACCCCCAAAAGCAAAGATTTTTTTTAGTAAAAGATATTGCTTAAAATATATTCAAAGATTAGAATTTTCTATTTTTTTCTAAAATAGCAGATCTACAACCTCTTAGAGTGGCGCGAAGTGACGCGCTATGAGCTTGTATATCGACTATTTTTGAAGAATCGTGACACACACACTCATATATATATATAGCTAAAATCTAAAATGACTCGGGATGCTTTCCCGTTTCAAAAGACGATTTGGCAGTTTAATCTTGATTCATGTCAAGTCTCTCCTAAACGTTGTGATGAAAAGGTTCTATAGGACAGAACAAGACAAAAAAAGGGTTCCTAGAAATGACATGTAAATCCACTAATACCTCATGAATGACTCATGAATTGGGAATTGCTATTGTATCCTTAACAACTGACTGTGCAAGGTCATAGCGAATAACACGGGCATATTCATATTCAGGGTGGATTTTCATTCCTCTATATACATTTTTGTTTCTTTCCTTTTTTTGCCTGAGCTGCCATGTGCTCACCTTGATACAAAACGCTTAACACATAAGCAATGGAAGGTCATTTAAATTGTCCCTGAAGTTTTACTTGATCGCTCACTAGAGTAAACCAGTAATAGGCTTTCTGAGCAGTGCAGTCAGTCGGGGTAGAAGATTAGCCCCTCTCTCTCTCTGACACTTTAATCCCTTAAGACCTGAAGCCGATTCTACAAATGTCTTCTAAATCCCAACAGTTTTCTGAAAAAAACGTATGTTTCTATATCAGTGGTTCTCAAACTTTTTCATGTCATGTCCCTACATTATATGTATTTGGCCGCCGACCCCCATCTCAAAATGTTTTGTTCCAGGGACCCCCCAGAAGCAAAGAATAGAGTTAAAAATGTTCGCTTTAAACAATATATATTCAAAGATTTTCACACATTTTCACGATTTTTTCAAAAATAGCAGATCTACAAGCTCGTAGTGCGGCACTCGGTGCCGCGCTACGAGCTTGTATATCTGCTATTTTTTAATAGCCAAAGTGTAAAATAATGCTTTTGTGACACAGATGCGTACCAGGTCTTAATGGGTTAATCCCTTATTAACTGCAGCCCATGCCAGATTTTTGGGGTCCAACGCCAATCCCAATTTTAGACGGTCCCAGATGACCAATTAAAGCTGTATTTATGTAACTTTATTTAGCGGACACACAATGTTATTTTGTCCAATCTGTATGGTAGAGTATGTCAATGCAATGTCATTTATACAAGAGGTGGTTGTATTTGGTCTCCCTGTCTCTTCTATTGAGACATTTAGATCCTGTGCCTGGTTGAACACAACCTTTCACACGATGCTTATTTCATGGTTTGACACAAATACGTCACCCCAATTTCTCCCCTGAGCAAGCAGGCAGGCTCTTATAGCTCGGTGGTTCTATTTTTTGTTGGGGGGGGGGGGGGGGTAGGACAGCAACTTTAATTATGGAATTTTAACCTGGAATTTATAGTTAAAAACCAGATCTGGAATCCCTTTCATTGGAGTGGATTTCACTCAGGGGCGGACTGGCCATTTTGCATACCGGGCATATGCCCGGTATATGGGCCGGTTCGGACCAAAATGCCAGGGCTGAATTTTGGTCCCAGTCTGCCCCTGATCTAGTGCCTCTGTAAACTATAGGATCCCAGGTAAACCAAGAACCTAGGATTTGTCTAAACAATGCACTATCAAAGCAATAACCTGTACATTGAAACTATAGGATGCCAGGTAAACAATGCACCTACAGTAGCATCTGTCTAAATAACATGCCATCTACATAAATTACATTTCAACGTTGAGGTCAGGGGGAAAAAAACAAGCCTAAGTAACAAAACAAAAAAGAAACAGCTTGCTTTCAGTCCTGCCGTAATCTAATATACAACTAGTATAATATCACTGGCGTATGTGAGAATGCTGTTCTATTCACACAATGCAAGTCCCATGAATGCAAAATGCTGCTGATAGCGCTCAGCAATACAGACACGTGGCACTGCGTGCATTGTGCAATATGCTAATCGCTAGGGTGTTTTTGTGTGTGCACATAATGGCCTTAACCCATTGAGACCGGGAACACGTCTGTGTGTCATTTTAAGATTTATTTGGCCATTCAAAAATAGCAGATCTACAAGCTCATAGCGCGGCACCGAGTGCCGCGCTATGAGCTTGTAGATCTGCTATTTTTGAAAAAAAAATGAAAATGTGTGCAAATCTTTGAATGGATATATCTATTTTTTTTTAAAGAAAACAAACTCTGTTACAACTTCTGGGGGTCCCTGGAACAAAATGTTTTGAGATGGGGGTCCACGGCCAAATAAATATATTGTTTTTCAAAAAGCTGAATGAAACTGATTTAGAAGATATTTGTAGAATCCCCATAAGTAAAGATTTGAGTTACACTTTTTTCGCTCTAAAAATAATAATATATATATTCAAAGATTTGCAAAAACTTTCCACGATTTCCCCCCAAAAAATAGCAGATATACAAGCTCATGGTGCGGCACTCGGTGCCATGCCATGAGCTTGTATATCTGCTATTTTTAATAGCCAAAGTATACAAATAATGGTTAAAGTGGTTACACAGATGCGTTCCCGGTCTTAATGGGTTAAGGTGAGGACTTCCAAATGAACTAGTGTCCAATTCGTGAAGAAAAACAGCAACTCTGTAGCACAAATAAAATGTCTAGAAAAGTGGAGATAACTGTGGTAACACCGCTGTGTGGTTTGGCCTAATCACTCAGGCTATTCAGAGAGGCTCATATCACCACTGCCAAATGGAGTGCTACTATAACGTCGCCGTCGGGCAAAGAAACCTCTTATCTCCATATTTCAATGTTTTATCCTTTCTCCCCTGCAGATTAACGCCTTAGACTTAGAGTGTCACAG
>NC_137606.1:54408450-54421901 GCF_963280865.1 Gymnoscopelus braueri
GCCTACTGCGCCAACGAGGACGTACATCCCACTCTCATGCATGCACGCATTCATGGATGCATGCATAATTATGGATTAAAAGATGGATTACAATGGATGAATTACTATTACTACACTATTACACTATTATTACATGGTTATTACACTATTATTACACTGTCATTATATTATTATCATTATTCCACTGTTATTACATTAGGTGAACATTTGAAAATAAAAGCACTGCCCCGTGTGAGGCTCGAACTCACGACCTTCAGATTATGAGACTGACGCGCTGCCTACTGCGCCAACGAGGCTACACACCCCTTTCTCACGCATGCAGAGATGTGTGAGAATTTTAGAGAGAGAGCGAGAGAGTGAAACACATGGAGTCAAGCGAGAGAGACACACAAATCGTAGTGTGGTGGAACTAACATTGATAAACATCCCACCTACTGTATAAGTACAAAACTGCATTACATGAACAATGTAAGTGAAACAACCAGATTCAGACACGCTAACACATGTCCTAAATTGACAAATAGAAGCATTCCAAATTCGTAAAGTTTTTTCCTCCATTGTTTGCGAAACAACAATGTAGATTACATCCTGTTACATGTAAAAATCCTGTATTTACAGTTTTATTTGAGTAAAAGTACAAAAGTTGTGGAATCAAAATTTGAAGTAAACTTAAAGTAAAACTAGAAAAAGTGCTCCTCGGAGCACAGGTCTCCGCCAGGTCAGGTAGGTTATTGTGGCCTCCTGGTGGCGCTATAATAGGCCAATGTGAAAAGAGTGCCATTTCTTCTTAGGCCTTTCACGGCAATCGGACACTGCATTCAAGATTTTAGAATGCATTTTTATTTTGTTCCAAAAATGTGTTTTGCAAAATTAGACCTGCTGGTGGCGCAATAAGAGGCCAATGTGAAAAGGGTGGCATTTCTTCCTCGGCCTAGTGGGAATGTGCGTGTGAAATTTCACGGAGATCGCACGCTGCGTTCATGATTTGAGGCATTTTGTTCAAAACGGACCAATCCTGCAAACTTTGGAAGCCAACCTTAGCCAATGAGGATGGAATGTGGAAAGTCGGACAGATCCGGGTTGATCAAATGACTATAGAGATACTGTGTACCAATTTGCATGATGTTTGGATAAAATCTGTAGGAGTAATGTAAAAAAAATGGGTTTTGCACAAATGGGCCTCCTGGTGGCGCTATAACAGGCCCATGTGGAAAAAATTGGGCCAGAGGTTCTGAATTGGCATCCAGGGAGTGTGTGTGCACAGTTTCGCAGCGACCGGGCCAACCGTGCCGGAGATTAGCTGGTAACGGACGGACAGGACACACGGACGGACGGACGGACGGACGGACGGGCACACGGACGGACGGACAGGGTGCAAAACATACTCTCTCTCCATGCCTTTCGGCTTGGCGGAGACAAAAATTCATAACATTGCATTGTGAAATGTAGATAGATTTTTTTTTTAATAGCCAGGGATAGTATAATGCTTAATTGGTTAATGTGTGGTTTTGTATTAATACTCTAAATCTACAAAGTAACTTATAACTAAAGCTGTCAAATGATTGTGGAGTAAAAAAAAAGTACACTATTTGCCTCTGAGATCTAGTGGAATATTAAGTACTGGGGGGGGGGGGAAACAGTACAGTACTTGAGTAAATGTACTTAGTTACTTTCTACCACTGGAAATACAGCAGAGTAAGAGGCCGTGACACAGATAATTACACAGATTCTCTCCTCTCTCTCTCAGTCGCTACTACTCTGTCCAGAGGGTGTGTACGTCTGTTCCCACTCCCTGCCTCCCTCTCTGGTGCCTCTAGGCTGCATTAAGTCCTATGGGGATGGATGATGCAAGCTGCCCCCAATGTAACCTTAACCACCACACAACATGGCTTTGTACTAGGCCTGGAATGTTTCATCATTTTAGTGACTGACAACAAGGCCACCGGGCCTTTGGTGTTGTCCATTTTTTTTATGAGGGTACAAATGCCAAATGCCAGAGCAGCAAAGGCCATCAAATACAATAAAATAAAAGGTTCATACAGGCTCAGGCTTCTGGACCAATCGGTCACTGGTCATGTTTGAAGTAGGGGGGTTAAGAATTGAGCATCTCAACAAAAGACACCGATGTCTGAAAACCATATTGAAAACCATATTGGGAAAGACTTTCTACTACTCTGCCACGATGATGTGGAATGCCCTGACATCATCCATTAACTCATTCACCGCCAAGAACGAGCATCTGACGAGACATCGTCTGTGAATGATCCGAGCACCACAGAAGAAGAGTACTTCTTCATGGAGCTGATCTCCATGAGGAAGGAGGTCACAGAGAATGTGCCAGGAATATTCCATGAGCTTTCAATGGTACAGTAACTCTGGCAGTCAATGAGTTAAGAGCCAGGTGTGAATGCATCTGGCTCATTGCTTTTTAAATGATGGATTCGGCCAAGTTGGAGGACAAGCGAACAATTCTCTAGCTCGGAAACGGATCTGCTTATGATCAACCATCAACGGGTCGGGAACGGAAAAGATATAATGATGTGAGGAGACATCAGGGACACACACGCACATGACAACTGTGTTGGTTATAACAGAGCAATGACACCGTGTGCCGTTTTGTACTAGTTGAAAGTTAGGGCCCTTACTTACAGTAAGAGTATGTGTGTATGTGCTTGAAACAGGTATGCATGCAAGTGTGTGTGTGTGTGTGTGTGTGTGTGTGTGTGTGTGTGTGTCTGAGCCAGCAGATAAGAGGGTGTCTGTTGCATGATGGGAAAGGTTGCACTTAGAACACAACAGAAGTGAGCAGCCCACAGGGGCAAAGCAGACTGGCACACACACACACACACACACACACACACACACACACACACACACACACACACACACACACACACACCTGGCACCCAGAGAGATCTGATGCAGCGATGCCAAGTCAGATCAATACAAAATCAAGCCCCACACACACACACACACACGCACACGCACACGCACACACACACACACACACACACACACACACACACACACACACACACACACACAGCTGTCTGGCGGTGTTGGATGACACCACTGGATCAAACGGCCCACAAAGGATTTGTGGAATTATGGCTTAAACTCTCAGTGAATGTGTGTGTGTGTGTGTGTGTGTGTGTGTGTGTGTGTGTGTGTGTGTGTGTGTGTGTGTGTGTGTGTGTGTGTGTGTGTGTGTGTGTGTGTGTGTGTGTGTGAGTGCCTCTTCCACGCTGCATAGCATAAGCCTAAATGCCACCAGAATCAGTCTATCGAAGCATAACATGCTTTTATGCATTGATAGACTGTGGGATACATATGATATAAGTATTTACACGTATACAGTAGGAGGGATAAATTAGGTGGGATATAATTGTATTATTATATCTTTGCTGTCGGGCAGAAACCATATTCCGACTGTATAGGGTTGTTTTCCTCGTAACTTAATGTCCTTAATACGATAGTGTCACGCAAACGGCTTTGCGCCACGTTTGGAGCTCGTGGATAGGATACCACTGACTGTTGATGCTTTTGTGTGACGCTATAATATGATCAAGTAGGGGGTTAATTAACGAGAAAACACACAAAGTTAGAATATGGAGATAAGAGGTTTCTGCCCGACAGCGACCATATCGACTCTGTCGGGGCAGAAACCTTGTATGTACAAAACTGTTACTTTTCAGGAAATGGGAAAAAGTAAAATAAAAAAAACATGTGTCCCAATGGATCCAAAGCAGTGGTGGAAAAAGTACTCAAATTCTTTACTTAAGTAAAAGTACCAATACTGCAATATAGAAATACTCTGTTACAAGTAAAAGTCCATAATTAAAAATGTACTTGAGTGAAAGTACAAAAGTATTGGCATCAAAATGTACTTAAAGTACGAAAAGTAAAAGTACTAAATATTTGAAAATAGCAGATCTACAAGCTCACAACGCGTCGCGATGCGACGCGTTGTGAGCTTGTAGATCGGCTATTTTCAAATAGCCTAGGTATAAAATAGGATTAAAGTGGTTAATGTATGTTTTATAATATAATAATGTATATCTGCAAAGTAACTAGTAACTAAAGTTTTAAATTAATTGTAGTGGAGTAAAAGTACAATATTTGCCTCTGAGATGTAGTGGAGTAGAAGTAAAAGTATTGGAAATTGGAAATACTCAAGTAAAGTACAAATACCTCAAAATTGTACTTAAGTACAGTATTTAAGTAAATGTACTTAGTTACTTTCCACCACTGATCCAAAGTAGTTATTATTTAGTCACTCTACTACTATTACTCACATTATTTAGTCAGCTCTTGTTAGTACTTTTCATTGGTTCTTCTTTAAGCTCACAACATGCTGTGATATGCAGAAGGAGCGAGTGCATTTTACGGCAGCGGAAGCTGTCGCGGAACAGCCGCGGAAGGAGCGGCAGGCTCCCGGCGGAGGAGCGGCACAGCCAGCGGCAGTGGAGCGGCAGCGCGTAATCAGTAGGACTGTAGCCTACTAATCCTTGTAATAAAATATTACTGAGGTTAGGGTTAGGGGTTAGAGTTAGGTTTAGGCATAGGAAACTGCCGCTCCGCCACTGCTGCTGCTGCCGCCGCCCCCCCCCCGCCTCCCGGCACATGCCGTTCCGCCGCTCCGCCGCCGGCATCCCGCCGTTCCCCCGCCCGCAGCCCGCTGCTCCGCCGTCGGCAGCTTCCGCTGCCGGAAAATGCACTCGCTGTCCCTATAAATATGACACGTTCTGAGCTTGCAGATCAGCTATTTTCACTGTGACACTGTTACGATACGATGAAGTAGGGCATCAATTTACCAATGAAAAAAATTATAATAACATAAACCCTGGAAATATGGAGATACAAGGCGACAATATGCTTAGAGGCCTGAGTGGCTCGCAGCGTTCCTGCAGTGTGTGAGTGTGTGTGTGTGTGTGCGTGTGCAAGCGTGTGTGTGCGTGCGTGTGCGTGCGTGCGTGCGTGCGTGCGTGCGTGCGTGCGTGCGTGCGTGCGTGCGTGCGTGCGTGAGTGTGTGTGTGTGTGTGTGTGTGTGTGTGTGTGTGTGTGTGTGCGTGTGCAAGCGTGTGTAAGCGTGTGTGCGTGCGTGCATTCGTGCAAATGTGTGTTTTTCAGTGTTTTGGCCTCAGATGAAAGAGAGCAGTGCCATGGTGATTTCCCTGCCTGCTAGTCTGACTAAGCTAAACTCAAATAACCTCAGATCCAGCACATAAAAGAGACCCATAACACTGGAATGGATTAAAATGACAATCACATTGTGGTATCATTTTAGTGGTGTTTTAGACGACACCTCTGGCAGCTCCGTTGTCATTACAGCGTCTGTCCACGGTCAGAGTCTATCAGAACTACGATTCCCATAATTCAGTTCAAAACGTAACCTTGTAACTATACAGCCGGCGTGATATAACTATGAGAGTGACGACCCTAGCGTTGACTTCCTTGGTAAAAATGGAATGCGGAAGTTCTCGTTGCGGTGAGATCAAAGAGAGAGAGAACTCTCTCTCTCTCTCTCTCTCTAATTAATTATTTAATTATTTATTAATTATTTTACATAATCGCCATCATCGTTTCCATGTTGAAAAATGTTGATACATTTTCAAACATTAAAAAAATCGATAAAAATCAATCCACAAGCTCTCTTGTAGAGTGGCTATTTCCAATAGTTTTTAATTCATTCGAGTATAAAATTAAGTATAAAATTATTATAAAATGTCAGTTGTTTATTTGTGTTTCTTTGTTATGTTTCATATCTGGCCAGTGCAATTTTGGTTTATGAAGCTTAAAAGCCAATTGTTTTTTCAAATCACAATTAAATAAACACAATTAATTGTAAATTAATTGTCAAGTAAAATGTCATGATTGTCCAGCCCTACGCCTTCCTTACTCTATTCTTTATAGTCATTTCATAGATTTATCACCTTAATGCTCTGCTTTATTCTGTTAAAGCCTCAGTACACAGACACGCAGGCTCAGCGGAAAATCTATATTAATATTAATATATATATATATATATAGCATACTGTCACTTTCAGGCAGACACTTGTTTCCATATTTTATCATTTTTTATCATGGTTTTTTTTCATAAATGAATGTCCTAGTTTATACTTTGCACAGAAGTAGTGAGAAAAGCCCATCTACAACATCACACTGCATCTCAGTGTACTTGAGTATTTCCGCTATTTCTGAACATTTCGCAAAGTGGAGTGTCATGTGTAAGCCATGCAGTGGTGGAAAAAAGTACTCAAATGCTTTACTTAAGTAAAAGTATCAATACTGCAATGTAGAATTACTCTGTTACAAGCAAAAGTCCGGAATTAAAAATGTACTTGAGTAAAAGTACAAAAGTATTGGTATCAAAATGTACTTAAAGTAACAAAAGTAAAAGTACTAAAATGTTTGAAAATAGCCAATCTACAAGCTCACAAGTAACGCGTTTTATAATATAATAATTTATATCTGCAAAGTAATTAGTAACTAAAGTTTTCAAATAATTGTAGTGGAGTAATAAGTACAATATTTGCCTCTGAGATGTACAGTAGTGGAGTAGAAGTAAAAGTACTGCAAACTGGAAATACTCCAGTAAAGTAAAAAATACCTCAAAACTGTACTTAAGTACAGTACTTGAGTAAATGTACTTAGTTACTTTCCACCACTGAAGCCATGTTGTACAGAAAGCCTATTAAGGATTTTTTCTTTTCGCAACAAATCAATAAGTTTAAGGCATCAAAAGCAGGGATGTGTGTTGTTTTCTCTTTCTGTTCACAGAGCTGCTATACAGAATGTTTTCACATTCTCTATCACAGTGATAGCCTGAGTGGGCGGCCATAGCTGAATGGGTAGCGAGGCTCCCTGGGGAACAAAAGTTCCCAGGTTCCGAGACCCCCGGCAATGCGTCAAAATGTCCCTGAGCAAGACACTTGACTCCTAACTGCTTCCCTCTGCGCTCAGTTTGACCACATGAGCAGCAATCAGCTGGGTGAAGCTGAATACTGAATTCCCCTGCCGGATCAAATAGGTGTAATTAATTATTATTAGCCTATAAGGACATGCCCAAAATAGGTAGGCCAGGTTGGAAGTGGTTACATATGTAAGCAATGCTTGTGACTAAATATTAACTACAATGGAAAACAATAATAATAATACCTTTCCTGAAAAGTAACGAAAAATAAGTCAAAATATAATATGTTATAGCATTATTCCATTCTATTCTGTTCTGTTCTGTTTTGTTGTATTTGGCTCTATTCTCTTATCTTGCCATATTGTGTTCTATTGTTTGCTGATGAGGATCAGGCTCTTAACTCGGTATGAGAGATGTGATGAATACTAAAACAAAAGCCAGTAAATAAATGAAAGCAGACAGCAGGAAAATACAGCTTGGCTGCATATTCTGCTGGTACCCAGTGGGCGTCGATATTCAAATTCAACAAGGCGAATGGTGGGAAGGCAAGCCGTTATTACGTCCCACACGCCTCCTGTATCTATTGTTAACAAACAGAATTAATGTAGAAAACTAAACAAAGAATCCACTCATTCACTCTGCCTGCCTCAACGACACACTTCACAGCAGTTTCTCTTTCTTGTTTTTCTCTCTCTTGTTTTACGGCATACTGTAGCCTGGTGCACTGGTTCTCAACATCTGGTTCGGGGACAACCAGGGGGTTCAAATAGACCCTTATTGGTCTGTAACCTCAGAGAGTGTACACATTGTACCAAATGGACTCTTGTAGTTCCATTATGGGTCCATTTGGTTCCATGGGGTCACAGACCCATAAGGCTCAAAACAGTTGCATAGTGCACACTGTCATTAAAGGGTAAGACCACTTTAGTAGAGGTTTGGGTTGTGTAGTTACCTTGCCATGATGTAACTCCAAAGGTGGGCAAGAAATCAAAAATAATTGCTCCATTGATTAGAAATTTATAATTCAAAATATGCTCCTCATTGACTTACATTGTTCTAATCAATGGAGCAATTATTTTTTATTTCTTGCCCACCTTTGGAGTTACATCATGGCAAGGTAACAACACAACCCAAAGCTCTACCAAAGTGGTCTTGCCCTTTAAAGTGACTCGGATTGCCCACATTTACTGTAGGCAAGGATGGCGACATGGGCTAGAGACTGTTTCAGAGCCACGCTGTCTATAAGGAATCGAACGGCTTGAAATCTTGCCCAGCCCCAGATATGGAGTTTTACGTCATATATGCATAATAGATGACACCAGGTCTGAGATCCACACGAAGACATGCAGTCATTGTACATGCATTTCATCGCTGTCAGGCAGATCTCCATAACTTTGTGTTTTTTTCGTAAATTAATGCCCTACTTGATCATAAAACAGTGTCACATAAAAGTATCAAAAGAGCAGATCCACAAGCTCCAAGGCGACGTGTTCTGAGCTTGTAGATCTGCTACTGAGTTTGAATTTGAATCCTGAAAAGTAACAGTTTTGGAAACATGAGGTTTCCACCCGACAGAGACGATACGTCATGTATTTTCTCTTTTCCTTCAGCAGGTTAAAGGACAACTTCGTTTTTTTTACAACAAGGGTTATTTTATTAGTTTGTAATGATAATAATTAAAAGATGAGTGTTTTTAAAAAAATCATGTATTGCTTTCTATCATTATAGTGATTTTTAACTGGGGGGCGGGGGCATTCGGGCCATTGGTAAAAATATATACGGAGGTTAGGGCAGAACCTCGGCCCAAATTTTTCGCATCGGTCTGTTATAGCGCCACCAGGAGGCCAATTATTGCAAAACAAAATTTTGGATATTACTCGTATAAATGTTGTCCTACCATCACACAGTATCTCTATAGTCATGTGATCAAGACAGATTTGTCGGATTTTTCATCCTGCTAAGATTGGCTCCCAAAGTTTGCAGGAGTGGCCAGTTTTGTACAAAATGCCTCAAATCATGAACACAGCCTCTGATTTCCGTGAAATTTTGCACACATGTCCCCACTAGGCCAAGGAAGAACTCCACAGAATCCAGGGGGGAAACGATGTTGATTGTATGACCTACAGTTCAAGAGTTATAGGCCAAAACGCTCATATGAGCTTGTAGATCTGCAACAAAAAAAAAATCTCTGGCACAAAATATTTTTTGAGATGGGGTCCGCAGCCAAATACATATCATTTTGGGGGTCCTTGATATGAAAAAGTTTGAGAACCACTGTGCTAATGTACAGTATAGTGAGGTCACGCCCTACAGTACATCTCCACACTTCTATCTCCAAACAAGCTGATAACGGATAAGCAGCTCAAAGTGCAGCATTATCAGCTTGCACTGATGAAGAAATGAGTATAACGGCATGTTAGGTAGCATCCAGCATTCACCGGGTTACTGCGTGCATGAAATTGGCTCTTTCTCTCCCTCCCTCCCCTTCTCCCTCTCCCTCTCTCCCATTGTCTCTCTCTTGCTGATTGGGCTCTGGTCTAACATAACACACAAGTTATGTGAGGCTTCCCATGAAGCTGAAATGCATCTATTGTTCTACCCAGTAGGCAAATAACATGAGTAAAAAGGACATTGTTGTGTTGTGTGGCTTGTTCCTATTTTCTTTGCAGGCTCCCTCCACAATCTGGCCAGCTAGATAACTTGAACATTATTTAAGTAGATACACTTTTCTGAGGTGCCGTTTCACACTAAGAAAGAAGAGTTAGGAAAATAAGTCGTACCCTCTTTTCTTTTTATATCAAAGAGCGGAAACAGCTGTGACAGTTTTGAAGGATAAATTAAATACAAGGTCTGAGGGAATCAATGTTCTCGCGGGCAATAAGATTATAAGTGTGTTTACCGTTGGCGTGTCCCTACCATTTGAAGAAATGGCGGTGAGGGAACATATTAGTCTGGTTCCCCGTTGGTCACTGTCAACATGACCCAAATGCTGTTTGAAGTGCAGTTACATGGCACTTACGCAATTCATGTTATGACACTTTATGAGGACTCATAGGGCCAATATGCCAAATTTAGCCAGAATCCTGTCCCAATGAGGAAAAACGTCTGAAAGATCTGACATAGAACGCCTTGATGAGTCTTGCGTCTCGAGAGCTCACCCTCAAACCAGGGGCGGATCTACGGAATATGTTTGACAGCTCGCCACGCTGTATGACAATGTCCTCTCACACCTGGGATTCCACCGGGGCGTGGTAGCGTCGCGCTCATCGCGTCTAGCTCTAGACGATGCCTGTCATTCCACCGGACGTGTTTCAGATGCGTCTCAGAAGCGGTGAACGCGCCATGCTCTGCTAAACAAATGCACCTGTTAAACTATTTACATGTCCCTCTGGCGGAGAAATAGGAAGTGAAAGAAACGTGTCATATTGTCACTATCTACAGGTTATTATAATAACGGTCCAATAATAGTGTGGTTTCATGTGGCCAGTCTATGACACCAGTATGACAGTCGTTCTTAAAACCTTTTCATTTCAAGGACCCCCCCATCACTCTGAGACAATACAAATGGAACCAAATGGACCGGTAAGAGTCCATTTGGTTCCATTTGTACACTCTCAACGTTACAAACACGTAAGGGTCCCCCCCACGGAACTCTGAGGGTCCATGGACCACACTTTGAGAACCACTGGTCTGTAACTCTGAGAGCATACAAATGGGACCAAATGGACTGTTATACGGGTCCATTTGGTTCCATTTGTATGCTCGCAGAGTTATGGGGGTCTTTGAAATTAGAACATTTGAGAAGCACTGGCCTGAATCATTTTGGGGCAGTGGTGGCATAAAGGATAGAGGAGAGTATTTATAACCCGCAAGGTACAATGTTCGATTCCCCCGACCTGCAGATAATAATAATAATAATAATAATAATAATAATAATAATAATAATAATAATAATAATAACAGTCTGGGGGGAGGGGGGGAGTGAATGGCCACCCCTCAACCACAATACTGCTGAAATGCCCTTGAGCCACGACAAAAAAAGGAAAGACATGCCATCTTCGGTTTACCTCCCGTGTCTGCGTGATGTAGGTGGCTGACTTTTTAGGAGACCGGAATTAGGTGGGAGTCTATTAATTCCAATGGAAAAGTGAACGTGAACACAGCTTCTGAACTACTCTTTAGCTCCATGGTCGCTGAACTGAATATTGGAACCAAACGTCACAAGCCAAGCAAGTTTCCAAACATTTTGACACAAACTTGCCATTTTTCCTGAGAGACAAAACAGGAGAAAATCAACTTTATGATCTCTGTCCCCCCAGCAACACACTGTAGCGGGATCTAGCACCGGTAATCATTGGACGTTCGCGAGATCTGCCGTCAGACTGCGCCAGTGGTGGAAAGTAACTAACTACATTTACTTAAGTACTGTACTTAAGTACAATTTTGAGGTATTTGTACTTTACTTGAGTATTTCCAATTTCCAATACTTTTACTTCTACTCCACTACATCTCAGAGGCAAATATTGTACTTTTATTCCACTACAATTTTTTGAAAACTTTAGTTACTAGTTACTTTGCAGATATAAATTATTTCATTATAAAACATGCATTAACCACTTTAGCCCTATTTTATACCTAGGCTATTTGAAAATAGCCGATCTACAAGCTCACAACGCGTCGCATCGCGACGCGTTGTGAGCTTGTAGATCTGCTATTTTCAAATATTTTAGTACTTTTGCTTTGGTACTTTAAGTACATTTTGATGCCAATACTTTGGTACTTTTACTCAAGTGAATTTTGAATTCTGGACTTTTACTTGTAACAGAGTAATTCTACATTGCAGTATTGATACTTTTACTTAAGTAAAGCATTTGAGTACTTTTTCCACCACTGGACTGCGCCCACTTAGGAGACCATTTGTATGCAATTTGTGTGCCATTTTGCCTCTAGTAGGCTAACATTGGGATGGCCTATCTTTCTATATCCACCATCATTGCCTTGAGCAAGGCACTGAACCCCCAATTGCTCCAGTGGAGTGGCCAAACAGTATTCGTTTTTTAAGTATGACGTCATTTTGTAGTCCGACGTGACGACGTCACGTCCGGATCCAAAAGGCACCAGCGCCGTCCACTCTTCATTGTAAACAAACATGTTGGAACCCGTAAATCTTTTTACAATAACCTCCTTTTCAGAAATGAACCATTGAGGGTTAATAAGGGTCTTAATGCTAATATCATAGACAGTAAAAAGTAGGCTAATATATATATTTATATTTGTATTTATTTATTGTGATTATTAACTCATTCACTGCCACTGACGTAAAAAACGTATTTTTTTCCAATTACCAATCCGCCACTGACGTAAAAAACGTAATTTTGCAAATTAAATTGATTTTAAAAGATCTCACCGTCCTTCATCTCTCGCAGCGACACATTTCATTGTAGCACACCCGGATACGGAAATGACGGTTTCCGTCCGCTTCCTGTTTAGGTCCCCCTCTAAAACGGTCTTTTCTCGGCTTCGTTTTTCTCCCCCCCGTGTAACGCTGTTTAGAAACGCTTTTTAGAAACTGCTACTACTTCAAAATGGAATGTCGCCGATTGAAAATGTCTTCTCTGGGCCACTCACACAACTACCCTGTGTGTCTACAAACAGTTGAACACGCGATCATAAGGGATTTAGCGAGGTCTGTGGCGAGGTGAAAAAAGTAAGTGATTCGACCGTTCACATGGCGATACATGGGGTTTTTACACTGGGCTGAAGGAGAGAGACTCCGCCTCGGTCGGAATGTTTGCTGTCTGAGCGGCGTGCACAGATGTTAGAAACGATTGGACTTTTTCATAATGAAAAAAAAAATTGTGAATTTTTTAAAGTTATAAAAAACACTACATCGCTGGCAGTGGCCAAACACAGCCAGAAATAAGTCTGGCAGGGAATGAGTTAACATTATAATATTTATTTATATGTATTTATGTATATATATATATATATATATTTATATATAGATATATATATAAAATAACGATTTCCTCTTCTCTTTGACGTTGCCAGGAAAGCGGTAGAATGACACTTTAGTCGTTATTTTAGTCTGGCATATTGGGAAAATACACACTTGGACCTGGCGGGGCGCAACGTCACGGCATAACAACCGAATAAGACAGTGGTTATACTGGGAAGTTCCCAGGTTTTATTGTGGGCTCTGAGTGCAATGTGTTACAGTAAAAGAGCACTAGAGCTCAGCACTTTCCCAGGGGAAGTAGAGGTACAAACAAACAAACAAGCATCACCTTCTTGGCCTGGAGGGCGCGCTGGAAGAGACGCAGGAAGGAGGCCAGGCTGAAGCGATACATGGTGTTGATCTTGGACAGGTCCGTGATCACAAAGTACATCTTACTGGCGCTCTCCGCCAGAGGCAGGTACGCATCGCGCTCCTGGGGGAGGGAGGGAGAGAGAGAGAGAGAGAGAGAGAGAGAGAGAGAGAGAGAGAGAGAGAGAGAGAGAGAGAGAGAGAGAGAGAGAGAGAGAGAGAGAGGAATCA
>NC_137606.1:54422101-54529601 GCF_963280865.1 Gymnoscopelus braueri
CAGACAGACAGGCAGACAGACAGCTTTGAGAGAGACACACAGAAATACATACTAAATAATAGATGAAAGCTCTATTATGTATTGTAGTGTAGTGTAGTGTGAATAACATTATATTTTGTCCAATCTTTTATAGGCATGTAACGATTCACTCAACTCACGGTACGATTTGAATCACGATACTCGATTTTTTAAACGCAAAATTAGTTTCCAGACAAATGTATGGAAATATATGTTTTAATTTATTTCTCTTACACAAATCCAGTTGTATATATTTTTTTACTATACTGTTTTCTCTTATCCTCTGTTCAGTAGCAAATGACAGAAAACTCATTTTTTATCAATTATTTTACAAAGATCCTGTATTTTCTTCTTTTTTTCCTGCTGTTTGTAGCTCAATATATTTTTTGTATTAAATTGATTTAAATTGTTACCAGTTTGAGTAGTTTTGAATCAATTTACGATAAATCGTTACATGCCTATGGAGTAAGTTAATACAATATAACTTATGCAATTGGGGTGGTTGTATTTGGTCTCCCTGCTCTTCTATTGAGACATGTAGATCCTGTGTCTAGGTTGGACACAAACTTTGACACGGTCCTGTTTCTGGTTTGACAATAATGTTCTCCCCTGAGCAAGCAGGCAGGCTCTATTAGCGTAAGTGTTAAAAGAAAAAGGTTAGCACGTGCACAAGTTACATGCCAAAACTGCTTGAACAGTTGAGAAACACAACTCAAACTGTATATGTTGTTTATATTATATGGATTACTCAGGGCCAGATTCAATAAGGTCAGAATACAAATTGCAGATCTGCAAGCTCACAATCTGTTGTGACAAATTGTGAGCTGAGTGAAAATGCTAAAAGGATGACCCAGATAAGTCAGGGCTTGTTTCCATTAAGGTCCTGTGTATTCAATTAATCGAGAACACAATAAGGATGAGGTGGTTTAAGTGGTTAAAAACATCTATGGATTGGGCCCATCTAATATGGAAGGCTATATTCCAGAGCCTGGGGCAGCCACAGCAAAGTCTCCATCACCCCTGTTTGTTTGTTTTGTTTTGCTTAGATCTTGGGACGACCAGTAGCAGCTGGTCTGTGCTACAGCCCTCTCCACACACATGTACTGTAGTGTCACATCAAAAGCCCTCTGCTGATTGCATTATTTAGCTTCAAGCTACAACCACATGGTTGTTTGCAATTATTGAGCATCTTAACCCAGTAAGGTTAAAAAGCTCCTTGGAGAATGCGGGCATCGATCCCGCTACCTCTCGCATGCTAAGCGAGCGCTCTACCATTTGAGCTAATTCCCCTTGTGCTATTGCCATACTGCATATAGCTGAGATCACAGCTGGGCCGGCCATTTACAGGTGGCAAAGTGTAATAATATAATTATAGTTTAATAGCATAGTAATAAGCCAAAGCTGAATGCATAGGGGTGTGTAGCCTCGTTGGCGCAGTTGGTAGCGCGTCAGTCTCATAATCTGAAGGTCGTGAGTTCAATCCTCACACGGGGCAGTTTTACACAGAATTTGTCTGTTTGTGCCCATATATGGAGTTCCGTGTCAGGCATGCCAAATTATGGAGTCTAGGAGGCCATTGTATCTCTAAAGTATTACATTTAAAGTCTAATATAAAGTTTTTGGAATGTGTAGCCGCCCCTATAAGTGGGGTTGGGACACCTCATTAGTATTAGTTTCCTGCACTGTGATTGGCCCACTTGGCCCACTTTCCTGTACTGTGATTGGCTGACTCTATTGGCTGACTCTATTCAGCACTGTGATTGGCTAGCGAGACACATGATGACATTAATAACCTATAAATAGGATTATGCACTTCCAAAAATCAATCAAAGTGAGCTTCCATCACTATGATGACCACTGTGATGACCACACCGCCCACTTCACACTGGGTGTGATTTTTTTTCTTCTTAACTAACAAACAAGAGCTGATATCAGAGCATTCAGGGGTGGCAAAAACCCAGAGAAAAGCTCCTTGGAGAATGCGGGCATCGATCCCGCTACCTCTCGCATGCTAAGCGAGCGCTCTACCATTTGAGCTAATTCCCCTTGTGCTATTGCCGTTACTACAAAGCTACAAAGACATATACTTGTGCTGTGTCCACACCGAGGGGCTAGCATCCGGCTTGTAAATTGAGGCTATATAGGAAGTGTGACAGTTCATATGAATGGCCTCTAGTCTCGCTGTTTCACCGCAGTTCCACTCCTGCTGGTTGCAGAAGCAATTAGGATCTATTCAAGCCGATGGGTTTTTGGCCAAACTTTTCACTTGATTTTATTACCTTAAAATGTATCTCCATTTGTGGTTGTGAGAGAAAAGGCACTGCTGAGATTCAAACTCAGGATTTCCTGCTTACGAGGCAGGCGCTTTAACAAACTAAGCCACAGCGCCACATGTCACCCATCTGGTTTCAGCATGTCAAATGCAGCACCAGGACTGTAGTTTTATATTAAACCTAATCTCCATGTGTGTGTGCGAGAGAGAAAAGGCACTGCTGAGATTCGAACTCAGGATCTCCTGTTTACTAGACAAGCACTTTAGTAAACATTGTTATAAATACTATATGCTTCCATTCGCTAGTTTAAAGTCTTCTCTCAATCACGCATTTTGGTAATTGATCGTCCCATTTATTTTAAAATGAATGATAAAGTAGGGTATGTTTCTAGGGTTTCTACTGGTTCTACCGAGTGAAGACCCAAATTGCCGTTTGCATTTTGGACCGGATATCAACCGGATATAGAAAGATGGCGGAATTGAAATCGCTGCAAAATACTTGGACTTGTTTCCATGTAAAAGCATTGTCAGAAGTGGGATTTGAACCCACGCCTCCATTCGGAGACCAGAAGTCCCTTAACCAGGAAGGTTTGCCACCTTGAGTCTGGCGCCTTAGACCGCTCGGCCATCCTGACATAATAATAATAATCATGTAATAACAGTGTAATAGTGTAGTAATAATGCAATAATAATATATTGATAGTGTAATATTATTTCAATGCAATAATAGGCGACCAACTCTTTATAAGCAATGGACCCTTCGCTAAACCCCACCCCAAAAGCGATTGTCCAATGCCACCTTAGCAACCGTTGTTAGCCTGGCATAGGTCTGGCAAGCTTTCGTCACCTGCCATAGCTGTCAATGTTATTTCGCCCGCACACACACAATCATTTGCAACATAATAGCAAGAATAGGAATACCACGATAACGCAATGGTGACTATGAACCACGTACCCAAACCCGTTGGAGGCTGCTTTTCCCAAGCTGAAATCTGCACTTAAACTGCAAGGCTGAATATGGCTGTGTTGTTGAACACATACACAGCTTATGTCAGGAAAGTTACACAACACGACTCACTCGCCCAGGTGGTGTGGGCTACTAATCACCGTAATCGTAACAAAATTCAGAATCACAGCGCTGCCTGTTTCGGATTCCGCACGTTAAAGTATATTCATTCATTTGTTTGTCTATTAACTGCTACTGTAGTCTTACCCTGCGGTACATGAAAACTCCTGTTACAGTCATGGATCAACTTCAACCTGGTGTTTGCACTTTCTCCATTTACGGTCCGTACATATATATAAACGTTCAAATTTCAAATATAAATTGCTTAACCTATGGCCACGGATGTTAAAATGATGCACGGGACTCTCAAAAGTACCCGTATATTCTGTATTGTTCAATAAAAAGCATTTTAATCCAATCGGTGGCCATTTTCTCATAGAGTTATAATGTATCAGAGTGCAATACACCTACCAACCGATAGGGTCACTTAGTTGAAAGCAAATGAAGAAAATGGCCACCGATCAGATTAAAATGCTTTTTATTGAACAATACGGATGATACGGGTACTTTTGAGAGGCCGTACATAAATGTAACATCCGTGACCATGGGATAAGCACTTTATATTTGAAATATGAACGTTTCTGTAGATGTACGGGCTATAAATGGAGAAAGTGCAAACACCAGGTTGAAATTCATCCATGACGGTCGAGACAGACGACCGTCGTGTATCCATGGCTATTACTCCCTCTAACATTTCCCGTGTTTTTAGTTTATTGAAATAATGTCATGCACATTTGTCCAGTGCATAGCCTACTGCAGGCCTTGTTGACTAGATTTAGAAGAGATTTTGAAGCTATTGCTGCTGAAATGATCGATTATTTTTAAGGGGAAAAGCCGTCATTTAACATGTAAGTCAATGGGTGAGAAGCAGAGATTGCCAGGCGCTGCCAGGCCTGGGTGTGACTAACTTCGCACCACCAGTCACAGAGTGGAGTGGGTGGGGCTTAGCGAAGGGTCCATTGCTACTATCATTTATGCATGGCCTATTAAGAGGACGGCAGGACTTTGGTACTCTATTGTACTCAATTCATCAACAAGACATATAATACTTGATTAAACATGTGGAGATGCCGGGGATTGAACCCGGGGCCTCATACATGCAAAGCATGCGCTCTACCACTGAGCTACATCCCCTCCCTGTCATCTGATTCTTTGTCTGTTTGTGCCCTTATATGGAGTTCCGTGTCAGGCATGCCAAGTTATGGAGTCTAGGAGGCCATTGTATCTCTAAAGTATTACATTTAAAGTCTACTATAAAGTTTTTTTTTTTCTTAACTAACAAACAAGAGCTGATATCAGAGCATTCAGGGGTGGCAAAAACCCAGAGAAAAGCTCCTTGGAGAATGCGGGCATCGATCCCGCTACCTCTCGCATGCTAAGCGAGCGCTCTACCATTTGAGCTAATTCCCCTTGTGCTATTGCCGTACTGCATTTAGCTGAGATCACAGCTGGGCCGGCCATTTGCAGGGGGCAAAGTGTAATAATGTAATTATAGTGTAATAGCGTAGTAATAAGCCAAACCTGCATGCATAGCTATGGGGTGTGTAGCCTCGTTGGCGCAGTAGGCAGCGCGTCAGTCTCATAATCTGAAGGTCGTGAGTTCCAGCCTCACACGGGGCAGCAGTTTTACACAGCAGGGGCTATACAGACGGTAGCTACAAAGACATATACTTGTGCTGTGTCCACACCGAGGGGCTAGCATCCGGCTTGTAAATTGAGGCTATATAGGAAGTGTGACAGTTCATATGAATGGCCTCTAGTCTCGCTGTTTCACCGCAGTTCCACTCCTGCTGGTTGCAGAAGCAATTAGGCTGTATTCAAGCCGATGGGTTTTTGTCCAAAATTTTCACTTGATTTTATTACCTTAAAATGTATCTCCATTTGTGGGTGTGAGAGAAAAGGCACTGCTGAGATTCGAACTCAGGATCTCCTGCTTACTAGGCAGGCGCTTTAACCAACTAAGCCACAGCGCCACATGTCACCAAACTGGTTTCAGCATGTCAAATGCAGCACCAGGAATGAGGTTTCAGATTAAACCTTATCAATCTGCATGTGTGTGTGCGAGAGAGAAAAGGCACTGCTGAGACTCGAACGCAGGATCTCCTGTTTACTAGACAGGCACTTTTACACAGCAGGGGCTATACAGACGGTAGCTACAAAGACATATACTTGTGCTGTGTCCACACCGAGGGGCTAGCATCCGGCTTGTAAATTGAGGCTATATAGGAAGTGTGACAGTTCATATGAATGGCCTCTAGTCTCGCTGTTTCACCGCAGTTCCACTCCTGCTGGTTGCAGAAGCAATTAGGCTGTATTCAAGCCGATGGGTTTTTGGCCAAACTTTTCACTTGATTTTATTACCTTAAAATGTATCTCCATTTGTGGGTGTGAGAGAAAAGGCACTGCTGAGATTCGAACTCAGGATCTCCCGCTTACGAAGCAGGCGCTTTAACCAACTAAGCCACAGCGCCACATGTCACTGAACTGGTTTCAGCATGTCAAATGCAGCACCAGGAATGTGGTTTCAGATTAAACCTACTCAATCTGCATGTGTGTGTGCGAGAGAGAAAAGGCACTGCTGAGATTCGAACTCAGGATCTCCTGTTTACTAGACAGGCACTTTAGTAAACATTGATATAAATACTATATGCTTCCAGTCGCTAGTTTAAAGTCTTCTCTCAATCACGCATTTTGGTAATTGATGGTCCCATTTATTTTAAAATGAATGATAAAGTAGGGTATGTTTCTAGGGTTTCTACTGGTTCTACCGAGTGAAGACCCAAATTGCCGTTTGCATTTCGGACCGGATATCAACCGGATATAGAAAGATGGCGGAATTGAAATCGCTGCAAAATACTTGGACTTGTTTCCATGTAAAAGCATTGTCAGAAGTGGGATTTGAACCCACGCCTCCATTCGGAGACCAGAAGTCCCTTAACCAGGAAGGTTTGCCACCTTGAGTCTGGCGCCTTAGACCGCTCGGCCATCCTGACATAATAATAATAATAATGTAATAACAGTGTAATAGTGTAGTAATAATGCAATAATAATATATTGATAGTGTAATATTATTTCAATGCAATAATAGGCGACCAACTCTTTATAAGCAATTGCTACTATCATTTATGCATGGCCTATTAAGAGGACGGCAGGACTTTGGTACTCTATTGTACTCAATTCATCAACAAGACATAATAATACTTGATTAAACATGATTGTGGAGATGCCGGGGATTGAACCCGGGGCCTCATACATGCAAAGCATGCGCTCTACCACTGAGCTACATCCCCTCCCTGTCATCTGATTCTTTGTCTGTTTGTGCCCTTATATGGAGTTCCGTGTCAGGCATGCCAAGTTATGGAGTCTAGGAGGCCATTGTATCTCTAAAGTATTACATTTAAAGTCTACTATAACGTTTTTTTTTCTTCTTAACTAACAAACAAGAGCTGATATCAGAGCATTCAGGGGTGGCAAAAACCCAGAGAAAAGCTCCTTGGAGAATGCGGGCATCGATCCCGCTACCTCTCGCATGCTAAGCGAGCGCTCTACCATTTGAGCTAATTCCCCTTGTGCTATTGCTCTACTGCATTTAGCTGAGATCACAGCTGGGCCGGCCATTTGCAGGGGGCAAAGTGTAATAATGTAATTATAGTGTAATAGCGTAGTAATAAGCCAAAGCTGCATGCATAGCTATGGGGTGTGTAGCCTCGTTGGCGCAGTAGGCAGCGCGTCAGTCTCATAATCTGAAGGTCGTGAGTTCGAGCCTCACACGGGGCAGCAGTTTTACACAGCAGGGGCTATACAGACGGTAGCTACAAAGACATATACTTGTGCTGTGTCCACACCGAGGGGCTAGCATCCGGCTTGTAAATTGAGGCTATATAGGAAGTGTGACAGTTCATATGAATGGCCTCTAGTCTCGCTGTTTCACCGCAGTTCCACTCCTGCTGGTTGCAGAAGCAATTAGGCTGTATTCAAGCCGATGGGTTTTTAGCCAAACTTTTCACTTGATTTTATTACCTTAAAATGTATCTCCATTTGTGGGTGTGAGAGAAAAGGCACTGCTGAGATTCGAACTCAGGATCTCCTGCTTACTAGGCAGGCGCTTTAACCAACTAAGCCACAGCGCCACATGTCACCGAACTGGTTTCAGCATGTCAAATGCAGCACCAGGAATGTGGTTTCAGATTAAACCTAATCAATCTGCATGTGTGTGTGCGAGAGAGAAAAGGCACTGCTGAGATTCGAACTCAGGATCTCCTGTTTACTAGACAGGCACTTTTACACAGCAGGGGCTATACAGACGGTAGCTACAAAGACATATACTTGTGCTGTGTCCACACCGAGGGGCTAGCATCCGACTTGTAAATTGAGGCTATATAAGAAGTGTGACAGTTCATATGAATGGCCTCTAGTCTCGCTGTTTTACCGCAGTTCCACTCCTGCTGGTTGCAGAAGCAATTAGGCTGTATTCAAGCCGATGGGTTTTTGGCCAAACTTTTCACTTGATTTTATTACCTTAAAATGTATCTCCATTTGTGGGTGTGAGAGAAAAGGCACTGCTGAGATTCGAACTCAGGATCTCCCGCTTACGAAGCAGGCGCTTTAACCAACTAAGCCACAGCGCCACATGTCACTGAACTGGTTTCAGCATGTCAAATGGAGCACCAGGAATGTGGTTTCAGATTAAACCTACTCAATCTGCATGTGTGTGTGCGAGAGAGAAAAGGCACTGCTGAGATTCGAACTCAGGATCTCCTGTTTACTAGACAGGCACTTTAGTAAACATTGTTATAAATACTATATGCTTCCAGTCGCTAGTTTAAAGTCTTCTCTCAATCACGCATTTTGGTAAATGATGGTCCCATTTATTTTAAAATGAATGATAAAGTAGGGTATGTTTCTAGGGTTTCTACTGGTTCTACCGAGTGAAGACCCAAATTGCCGTTTGCATTTCGGACCGGATATCAACCGGATATAGAAAGATGGCGGAATTGAAATCGCTGCAAAATACTTGGACTTGTTTCCATGTAAAAGCATTGTCAGAAGTGGGATTTGAACCCACGCCTCCATTCGGAGACCAGAAGTCCCTTAACCAGGAAGGTTTGCCACCTTGAGTCTGGCGCCTTAGACCGCTCGGCCATCCTGACATAATAATAATAATCATGTAATAACAGTGTAATAGTGTAGTAATAATGCAATAATGATATAATGATAGTGTAATATTATTTCAATGCAATAATAGGCGACCAACTCTTTATAAGCAATTGCTACTATCATTTATGCATGGCCTATTAAGAGGACGGCAGGACTTTGGTACTCTATTGTACTCAATTCATCAACAAGACATATAATACTTGATTAAACATGATTGTGGAGATGCCGGGGATTGAACCCGGGGCCTCATACATGCAAAGCATGCGCTCTACCACTGAGCTACATCCCCTCCCTGTCATCTGATTCTTTGTCTGTTTGTGGCCTTATATGGAGTTCCGTGTCAGGCATGCCAAGTTATGGAGTCTAGGAGGACATTGTATCTCTAAAGTATTAAATGTAAAGTCTAATATAACGTTTTTTTTCTTCTTAACTAACAAACAAGAGCTGATATCAGAGCATTCAGGGGTGGCAAAAACCCAGAGAAAAGCTCCTTGGAGAATGCGGGCATCGATCCCGCTACCTCTCGCATGCTAAGCGAGCGCTCTACCATTTGAGCTAATTCCCCTTGTGCTATTGCTGTACTGCATTTAGCTGAGATCACAGCTGGGCCGGCCATTTGCAGGGGGCAAAGTGTAATAATGTAATTATAGTGTAATAGCGTAGTAATAAGCCAAAGCTGCATGCATAGCTATGGGGTGTGTAGCCTCGTTGGCGCAGTAGGCAGCGCGTCAGTCTCATAATCTGAAGGTCGTGAGTTCGAGCCTCACACGGGGCAGCAGTTTTACACAGCAGGGGCTATACAGACGGTAGCTACAAAGACATATACTTGTGCTGTGTCCACACCGAGGGGCTAGCATCCGGCTTGTAAATTGAGGCTATATAGGAAGTGTGACAGTTCATATGAATGGCCTCTAGTCTCGCTGTTTCACCGCAGTTCCACTCCTGCTGGTTGCAGAAGCTATTAGGCTGTATTCAAGCCGATGGGTTTTTGGACAAACTTTTCACTTGATTTTATTACCTTAAAATGTATCTCCATTTGTGGGTGTGAGAGAAAAGGCACTGCTGAGATTCGAACTCAGGATCTCCTGCTTACTAGGCAGGCGCTTTAACCAACTAAGCCACAGCGCCACATGTCACCGAACTGGTTTCAGCATGTCAAATGCAGCACCAGGAATGTGGTTTCAGATTAAACCTAATCAATCTGCATGTGTGTGTGCGAGAGAGAAAAGGCACTGCTGAGATTCGAACTCAGGATCTCCTGTTTACTAGACAGGCACTTTTACACAGCAGGGGCTATACAGACGGTAGCTACAAAGACATATACTTGTGCTGTGTCCACACCGAGGGGCTAGCATCCGACTTGTAAATTGAGGCTATATAGGAAGTGTGACAGTTCATATGAATGGCCTCTAGTCTCGCTGTTTCACCGCAGTTCCACTCCTGCTGGTTGCAGAAGCAATTAGGCTGTATTCAAGCCGATGGGTTTTTGGCCAAACTTTTCACTTGATTTTATTACCTTAAAATGTATCTCCATTTGTGGGTGTGAGAGAAAAGGCACTGCTGAGATTCGAACTCAGGATCTCCCGCTTACGAAGCAGGCGCTTTAACCAACTAAGCCACAGCGCCACATGTCACCAAACTGGTTTCAGCATGTCAAATGCAGCACCAGGAATGTGGTTTCAGATTAAACCTAATCAATCTGCATGTATGTGTGCGAGAGAGAAAAGGCACTGCTGAGATTCGAACTCAGGATCTCCTGTTTACTAGACAGGCACTTTAGTAAACATTGTTACAGTCTTCTCTCAATCACGCATTTTGGTAAATGATGGTCCCATTTATTTTAAAATGAATGATAAAGTAGGGTATGTTTCTAGGGTTTCTACTGGTTCTACCGAGTGAAGACCCAAATTGCCGTTTGCATTTCGGACCGGATATCAACCGGATATAGAAAGATGGCGGAATTGAAATCGCTGCAAAATACTTGGACTTGTTTCCATGTAAAAGCATTGTCAGAAGTGGGATTTGAACCCACGCCTCCATTCGGAGACCAGAAGTCCCTTAACCAGGAAGGTTTGACACCTTGAGTCTGGCGCCTTAGACCGCTCGGCCATCCTGACATAATAATAATAATCATGTAATAACAGTGTAATAGTGTAGTAATAATGCAATAATAATATATTGATAGTGTAATATTATTTCAATGCAATAATAGGCGACCAACTCTTTATAAGCAATTGCTACTATCATGTATGCATGGCCTATTAAGAGGACGGCAGGACTTTGGTACTCTATTGTACTCAATTCATCAACAAGACATATAATACTTGATTAAACATGTGGAGATGCCGGGGATTGAACCCGGGGCCTCATACATGCAAAGCATGCGCTCTACCACTGAGCTACATCCCCTCCCTGTCATCTGATTCTTTGTCTGTTTGTGCCCTTATATGGAGTTCCGTGTCAGGCATGCCAAGTTATGGAGTCTAGGAGGCCATTGTATCTCTAAAGTATTACATTTAAAGTCTAATATAACGTTTTTTTCCCTCTTAACTAACAAACAAGAGCTGATATCAGAGCATTCAGGGGTGGCAAAAACCCAGAGAAAAGCTCCTTGGAGAATGCGGGCATCGATCCCGCTACCTCTCGCATGCTAAGCGAGCGCTCTACCATTTGAGCTAATTCCCCTTGTGCTATTGCCGTACTGCATTTAGCTGAGATCACAGCTGGGCCGGCCATTTGCAGGGGGCAAAGTGTAATAATGTAATTATAGTGTAATAGCGTAGTAATAAGCCAAAGCTGCACGCATAGCTATGGGGTGTGTAGCCTCGTTGGCGCAGTAGGCAGCGCGTCAGTCTCATAATCTGAAGGTCGTGAGTTCGAGCCTCACACGGGGCAGCAGGGGCTATACAGACGGTAGCTACAAAGACATACTTGTGCTGTGTCCACACCGAGGGGCTAGCATCCGGCTTGTAAATTGAGGCTATATAGGAAGTGTGACAGTTCATATGAATGGCCTCTAGTCTCGCTGTTTCACCGCAGTTCCACTCCTGCTGGTTGCAGAAGCTATTAGGCTGTATTCAAGCCGATGGGTTTTTGGACAAACTTTTCACTTGATTTTATTACCTTAAAATGTATCTCCATTTGTGGGTGTGAGAGAAAAGGCACTGCTGAGATTCGAACTCAGGATCTCCTGCTTACTAGGCAGGCGCTTTAACCAACTAAGCCACAGCGCCACATGTCACCGAACTGGTTTCAGCATGTCAAATGCAGCACCAGGAATGTGGTTTCAGATTAAACCTAATCAATCTGCATGTGTGTGTGCGAGAGAGAAAAGGCACTGCTGAGATTCGAACTCAGGATCTCCTGTTTACTAGACAGGCACTTTTACACAGCAGGGGCTATAGAGACGGTAGCTACAAAGACATATACTTGTGCTGTGTCCACACCGAGGGGCTAGCATCCGGCTTGTAAATTGAGGCTATATAGGAAGTGTGACAGTTCATATGAATGGCCTCTAGTCTCGCTGTTTCACCGCAGTTCCACTCCTGCTGGTTGCAGAAGCAATTAGGCTGTATTCAAGCCGAAGGGTTTTTGGCCAAACTTTTCACTTGATTTTATTACCTTAAAATGTATCTCCATTTGTGGGTGTGAGAGAAAAGGCACTGCTGAGATTTGAACTCAGGATCTCCTGCTTACTAGGCAGGCGCTTTAACCAACTAAGCCACAGCGCCACATGTCACCGAACTGGTTTCAGCATGTCAAATGCAGCACCAGGAATGTGGTTTCAGATTAAACCTAATCAATCTGCATGTGTGTGCGAGAGAGAAAAGGCACTGCTGAGATTCGAACTCAGGATCTCCTGTTTACTAGACAGGCACTTTAGTAAACATTGTTACAGTCTTCTCTCAATCACGCATTTTGGTAAATGATGGTCCCATTTATTTTAAAATGAATGATAAAGTAGGGTATGTTTCTAGGGTTTCTACTGGTTCTACCGAGTGAAGACCCAAATTGCCGTTTGCATTTCGGACCGGATATCAACCGGATATAGAAAGATGGCGGAATTGAAATCGCTGCAAAATACTTGGACTTGTTTCCATGTAAAAGCATTGTCAGAAGTGGGATTTGAACCCACGCCTCCATTCGGAGACCAGAAGTCCCTTAACCAGGAAGGTTTGACACCTTGAGTCTGGCGCCTTAGACCGCTCGGCCATCCTGACATAATAATAATAATCATGTAATAACAGTGTAATAGTGTAGTAATAATGCAATAATAATATATTGATAGTGTAATATTATTTCAATGCAATAATAGGCGACCAACTCTTTATAAGCAATTGCTACTATCATGTATGCATGGCCTATTAAGAGGACGGCAGGACTTTGGTACTCTATTGTACTCAATTCATCAACAAGACATATAATACTTGATTAAACATGATTGTGGAGATGCCGGGGATTGAACCCGGGGCCTCATACATGCAAAGCATGCGCTCTACCACTGAGCTACATCCCCTCCCTGTCATCTGATTCTTTGTCTGTTTGTGCCCTTATATGGAGTTCCGTGTCAGGCATGCCAAGTTATGGAGTCTAGGAGGCCATTGTATCTCTAAAGTATTACATTTAAAGTCTACTATAACGTTTTTTTTTCTTCTTAACTAACAAACAAGAGCTGATATCAGAGCATTCAGGGGTGGCAAAAACCCAGAGAAAAGCTCCTTGGAGAATGCGGGCATCGATCCCGCTACCTCTCGCATGCTAAGCGAGCGCTCTACCATTTGAGCTAATTCCCCTTGTGCTATTGCTCTACTGCATTTAGCTGAGATCACAGCTGGGCCGGCCATTTGCAGGGGGCAAAGTGTAATAATGTAATTATAGTGTAATAGCGTAGTAATAAGCCAAAGCTGCATGCATAGCTATGGGGTGTGTAGCCTCGTTGGCGCAGTAGGCAGCGCGTCAGTCTCATAATCTGAAGGTCGTGAGTTCGAGCCTCACACGGGGCAGCATTTTTACACAGCAGGGGCTATACAGACGGTAGCTACAAAGACATATACTTGTGCTGTGTCCACACCGAGGGGCTAGCATCCGGCTTGTAAATTGAGGCTATATAGGAAGTGTGACAGTTCATATGAATGGCCTCTAGTCTCGCTGTTTCACCGCAGTTCCACTCCTGCTGGTTGCAGAAGCAATTAGGCTGTATTCAAGCCGATGGGTTTTTAGCCAAACTTTTCACTTGATTTTATTACCTTAAAATGTATCTCCATTTGTGGGTGTGAGAGAAATGGCACTGCTGAGATTCGAACTCAGGATCTCCTGCTTACTAGGCAGGCGCTTTAACCAACTAAGCCACAGCGCCACATGTCACCGAACTGGTTTCAGCATGTCAAATGCAGCACCAGGAATGTGGTTTCAGATTAAACCTAATCAATCTGCATGTGTGTGTGCGAGAGAGAAAAGGCACTGCTGAGATTCGAACTCAGGATCTCCTGTTTACTAGACAGGCACTTTTACACAGCAGGGGCTATACAGACGGTAGCTACAAAGACATATACTTGTGCTGTGTCCACACCGAGGGGCTAGCATCCGACTTGTAAATTGAGGCTATATAGGAAGTGTGACAGTTCATATGAATGGCCTCTAGTCTCGCTGTTTTACCGCAGTTCCACTCCTGCTGGTTGCAGAAGCAATTAGGCTGTATTCAAGCCGATGGGTTTTTGGCCAAACTTTTCACTTGATTTTATTACCTTAAAATGTATCTCCATTTGTGGGTGTGAGAGAAAAGGCACTGCTGAGAATCGAACTCAGGATCTCCCGCTTACGAAGCAGGCGCTTTAACCAACTAAGCCACAGCGCCACATGTCACTGAACTGGTTTCAGCATGTCAAATGGAGCACCAGGAATGTGGTTTCAGATTAAACCTACTCAATCTGCATGTGTGTGTGCGAGAGAGAAAAGGCACTGCTGAGATTCGAACTCAGGATCTCCTGTTTACTAGACAGGCACTTTAGTAAACATTGTTATAAATACTATATGCTTCCAGTCGCTAGTTTAAAGTCTTCTCTCAATCACGCATTTTGGTAAATGATGGTCCCATTTATTTTAAAATGAATGATAAAGTAGGGTATGTTTCTAGGGTTTCTACTGATTCTACCGAGTGAAGACCCAAATTGCCGTTTGCATTTCGGACCGGATATCAACCGGATATAGAAAGATGGCGGAATTGAAATCGCTGCAAAATACTTGGACTTGTTTCCATGTAAAAGCATTGTCAGAAGTGGGATTTGAACCCACGCCTCCATTCGGAGACCAGAAGTCCCTTAACCAGGAAGGTTTGCCACCTTGAGTCTGGCGCCTTAGACCGCTCGGCCATCCTGACATAATAATAATAATCATGTAATAACAGTGTAATAGTGTAGTAATAATGCAATAATGATATAATGATAGTGTAATATTATTTCAATGCAATAATAGGCGACCAACTCTTTATAAGCAATTGCTACTATCATTTATGCATGGCCTATTAAGAGGACGGCAGGACTTTGGTACTCTATTGTACTCAATTCATCAACAAGACATATAATACTTGATTAAACATGATTGTGGAGATGCCGGGGATTGAACCCGGGGCCTCATACATGCAAAGCATGCGCTCTACCACTGAGCTACATCCCCTCCCTGTCATCTGATTCTTTGTCTGTTTGTGGCCTTATATGGAGTTCCGTGTCAGGCATGCCAAGTTATGGAGTCTAGGAGGACATTGTATCTCTAAAGTATTAAATGTAAAGTCTAATATAACGTTTTTTTTCTTCTTAACTAACAAACAAGAGCTGATATCAGAGCATTCAGGGGTGGCAAAAACCCAGAGAAAAGCTCCTTGGAGAATGCGGGCATCGATCCCGCTACCTCTCGCATGCTAAGCGAGCGCTCTACCATTTGAGCTAATTCCCCTTGTGCTATTGCTGTACTGCATTTAGCTGAGATCACAGCTGGGCCGGCCATTTGCAGGGGGCAAAGTGTAATAATGTAATTATAGTGTAATAGCGTAGTAATAAGCCAAAGCTGCATGCATAGCTATGGGGTGTGTAGCCTCGTTGGCGCAGTAGGCAGCGCGTCAGTCTCATAATCTGAAGGTCGTGAGTTCGAGCCTCACACGGGGCAGCAGTTTTACACAGCAGGGGCTATACAGACGGTAGCTACAAAGACATATACTTGTGCTGTGTCCACACCGAGGGGCTAGCATCCGGCTTGTAAATTGAGGCTATATAGGAAGTGTGACAGTTCATATGAATGGCCTCTAGTCTCGCTGTTTCACCGCAGTTCCACTCCTGCTGGTTGCAGAAGCTATTAGGCTGTATTCAAGCCGATGGGTTTTTGGACAAACTTTTCACTTGATTTTATTACCTTAAAATGTATCTCCATTTGTGGGTGTGAGAGAAAAGGCACTGCTGAGATTCGAACTCAGGATCTCCTGCTTACTAGGCAGGCGCTTTAACCAACTAAGCCACAGCGCCACATGTCACCGAACTGGTTTCAGCATGTCAAATGCAGCACCAGGAATGTGGTTTCAGATTAAACCTAATCAATCTGCATGTGTGTGTGCGAGAGAGAAAAGGCACTGCTGAGATTCGAACTCAGGATCTCCTGTTTACTAGACAGGCACTTTTACACAGCAGGGGCTATACAGACGGTAGCTACAAAGACATATACTTGTGCTGTGTCCACACCGAGGGGCTAGCATCCGACTTGTAAATTGAGGCTATATAGGAAGTGTGACAGTTCATATGAATGGCCTCTAGTCTCGCTGTTTCACCGCAGTTCCACTCCTGCTGGTTGCAGAAGCAATTAGGCTGTATTCAAGCCGATGGGTTTTTGGCCAAACTTTTCACTTGATTTTATTACCTTAAAATGTATCTCCATTTGTGGGTGTGAGAGAAAAGGCACTGCTGAGATTCGAACTCAGGATCTCCCGCTTACGAAGCAGGCGCTTTAACCAACTAAGCCACAGCGCCACATGTCATCAAACTGGTTTCAGCATGTCAAATGCAGCACCAGGAATGTGGTTTCAGATTAAACCTAATCAATCTGCATGTATGTGTGCGAGAGAGAAAAGGCACTGCTGAGATTCGAACTCAGGATCTCCTGTTTACTAGACAGGCACTTTAGTAAACATTGTTACAGTCTTCTCTCAATCACGCATTTTGGTAAATGATGGTCCCATTTATTTTAAAATGAATGATAAAGTAGGGTATGTTTCTAGGGTTTCTACTGGTTCTACCGAGTGAAGACCCAAATTGCCGTTTGCATTTCGGACCGGATATCAACCGGATATAGAAAGATGGCGGAATTGAAATCGCTGCAAAATACTTGGACTTGTTTCCATGTAAAAGCATTGTCAGAAGTGGGATTTGAACCCACGCCTCCATTCGGAGACCAGAAGTCCCTTAACCAGGAAGGTTTGACACCTTGAGTCTGGCGCCTTAGACCGCTCGGCCATCCTGACATAATAATAATAATCATGTAATAACAGTGTAATAGTGTAGTAATAATGCAATAATAATATATTGATAGTGTAATATTATTTCAATGCAATAATAGGCGACCAACTCTTTATAAGCAATTGCTACTATCATGTATGCATGGCCTATTAAGAGGACGGCAGGACTTTGGTACTCTATTGTACTCAATTCATCAACAAGACATATAATACTTGATTAAACATGTGGAGATGCCGGGGATTGAACCCGGGGCCTCATACATGCAAAGCATGCGCTCTACCACTGAGCTACATCCCCTCCCTGTCATCTGATTCTTTGTCTGTTTGTGCCCTTATATGGAGTTCCGTGTCAGGCATGCCAAGTTATGGAGTCTAGGAGGCCATTGTATCTCTAAAGTATTACATTTAAAGTCTAATATAACGTTTTTTTCCCTCTTAACTAACAAACAAGAGCTGATATCAGAGCATTCAGGGGTGGCAAAAACCCAGAGAAAAGCTCCTTGGAGAATGCGGGCATCGATCCCGCTACCTCTCGCATGCTAAGCGAGCGCTCTACCATTTGAGCTAATTCCCCTTGTGCTATTGCCGTACTGCATTTAGCTGAGATCACAGCTGGGCCGGCCATTTGCAGGGGGCAAAGTGTAATAATGTAATTATAGTGTAATAGCGTAGTAATAAGCCAAAGCTGCACGCATAGCTATGGGGTGTGTAGCCTCGTTGGCGCAGTAGGCAGCGCGTCAGTCTCATAATCTGAAGGTCGTGAGTTCGAGCCTCACACGGGGCAGCAGGGGCTATACAGACGGTAGCTACAAAGACATACTTGTGCTGTGTCCACACCGAGGGGCTAGCATCCGGCTTGTAAATTGAGGCTATATAGGAAGTGTGACAGTTCATATGAATGGCCTCTAGTCTCGCTGTTTCACCGCAGTTCCACTCCTGCTGGTTGCAGAAGCTATTAGGCTGTATTCAAGCCGATGGGTTTTTGGACAAACTTTTCACTTGATTTTATTACCTTAAAATGTATCTCCATTTGTGGGTGTGAGAGAAAAGGCACTGCTGAGATTCGAACTCAGGATCTCCTGCTTACTAGGCAGGCGCTTTAACCAACTAAGCCACAGCGCCACATGTCACCGAACTGGTTTCAGCATGTCAAATGCAGCACCAGGAATGTGGTTTCAGATTAAACCTAATCAATCTGCATGTGTGTGTGCGAGAGAGAAAAGGCACTGCTGAGATTCGAACTCAGGATCTCCTGTTTACTAGACAGGCACTTTTACACAGCAGGGGCTATAGAGACGGTAGCTACAAAGACATATACTTGTGCTGTGTCCACACCGAGGGGCTAGCATCCGGCTTGTAAATTGAGGCTATATAGGAAGTGTGACAGTTCATATGAATGGCCTCTAGTCTCGCTGTTTCACCGCAGTTCCACTCCTGCTGGTTGCAGAAGCAATTAGGCTGTATTCAAGCCGAAGGGTTTTTGGCCAAACTTTTCACTTGATTTTATTACCTTAAAATGTATCTCCATTTGTGGGTGTGAGAGAAAAGGCACTGCTGAGATTTGAACTCAGGATCTCCTGCTTACTAGGCAGGCGCTTTAACCAACTAAGCCACAGCGCCACATGTCACCGAACTGGTTTCAGCATGTCAAATGCAGCACCAGGAATGTGGTTTCAGATTAAACCTAATCAATCTGCATGTGTGTGCGAGAGAGAAAAGGCACTGCTGAGATTCGAACTCAGGATCTCCTGTTTACTAGACAGGCACTTTAGTAAACATTGTTACAGTCTTCTCTCAATCACGCATTTTGGTAAATGATGGTCCCATTTATTTTAAAATGAATGATAAAGTAGGGTATGTTTCTAGGGTTTCTACTGGTTCTACCGAGTGAAGACCCAAATTGCCGTTTGCATTTCGGACCGGATATCAACCGGATATAGAAAGATGGCGGAATTGAAATCGCTGCAAAATACTTGGACTTGTTTCCATGTAAAAGCATTGTCAGAAGTGGGATTTGAACCCACGCCTCCATTCGGAGACCAGAAGTCCCTTAACCAGGAAGGTTTGACACCTTGAGTCTGGCGCCTTAGACCGCTCGGCCATCCTGACATAATAATAATAATCATGTAATAACAGTGTAATAGTGTAGTAATAATGCAATAATAATATATTGATAGTGTAATATTATTTCAATGCAATAATAGGCGACCAACTCTTTATAAGCAATTGCTACTATCATGTATGCATGGCCTATTAAGAGGACGGCAGGACTTTGGTACTCTATTGTACTCAATTCATCAACAAGACATATAATACTTGATTAAACATGATTGTGGAGATGCCGGGGATTGAACCCGGGGCCTCATACATGCAAAGCATGCGCTCTACCACTGAGCTACATCCCCTCCCTGTCATCTGATTCTTTGTCTGTTTGTGCCCTTATATGGAGTTCCGTGTCAGGCATGCCAAGTTATGGAGTCTAGGAGGCCATTGTATCTCTAAAGTATTACATTTAAAGTCTACTATAACGTTTTTTTTTCTTCTTAACTAACAAACAAGAGCTGATATCAGAGCATTCAGGGGTGGCAAAAACCCAGAGAAAAGCTCCTTGGAGAATGCGGGCATCGATCCCGCTACCTCTCGCATGCTAAGCGAGCGCTCTACCATTTGAGCTAATTCCCCTTGTGCTATTGCTCTACTGCATTTAGCTGAGATCACAGCTGGGCCGGCCATTTGCAGGGGGCAAAGTGTAATAATGTAATTATAGTGTAATAGCGTAGTAATAAGCCAAAGCTGCATGCATAGCTATGGGGTGTGTAGCCTCGTTGGCGCAGTAGGCAGCGCGTCAGTCTCATAATCTGAAGGTCGTGAGTTCGAGCCTCACACGGGGCAGCATTTTTACACAGCAGGGGCTATACAGACGGTAGCTACAAAGACATATACTTGTGCTGTGTCCACACCGAGGGGCTAGCATCCGGCTTGTAAATTGAGGCTATATAGGAAGTGTGACAGTTCATATGAATGGCCTCTAGTCTCGCTGTTTCACCGCAGTTCCACTCCTGCTGGTTGCAGAAGCAATTAGGCTGTATTCAAGCCGATGGGTTTTTAGCCAAACTTTTCACTTGATTTTATTACCTTAAAATGTATCTCCATTTGTGGGTGTGAGAGAAATGGCACTGCTGAGATTCGAACTCAGGATCTCCTGCTTACTAGGCAGGCGCTTTAACCAACTAAGCCACAGCGCCACATGTCACCGAACTGGTTTCAGCATGTCAAATGCAGCACCAGGAATGTGGTTTCAGATTAAACCTAATCAATCTGCATGTGTGTGTGCGAGAGAGAAAAGGCACTGCTGAGATTCGAACTCAGGATCTCCTGTTTACTAGACAGGCACTTTTACACAGCAGGGGCTATACAGACGGTAGCTACAAAGACATATACTTGTGCTGTGTCCACACCGAGGGGCTAGCATCCGACTTGTAAATTGAGGCTATATAGGAAGTGTGACAGTTCATATGAATGGCCTCTAGTCTCGCTGTTTTACCGCAGTTCCACTCCTGCTGGTTGCAGAAGCAATTAGGCTGTATTCAAGCCGATGGGTTTTTGGCCAAACTTTTCACTTGATTTTATTACCTTAAAATGTATCTCCATTTGTGGGTGTGAGAGAAAAGGCACTGCTGAGAATCGAACTCAGGATCTCCCGCTTACGAAGCAGGCGCTTTAACCAACTAAGCCACAGCGCCACATGTCACTGAACTGGTTTCAGCATGTCAAATGGAGCACCAGGAATGTGGTTTCAGATTAAACCTACTCAATCTGCATGTGTGTGTGCGAGAGAGAAAAGGCACTGCTGAGATTCGAACTCAGGATCTCCTGTTTACTAGACAGGCACTTTAGTAAACATTGTTATAAATACTATATGCTTCCAGTCGCTAGTTTAAAGTCTTCTCTCAATCACGCATTTTGGTAAATGATGGTCCCATTTATTTTAAAATGAATGATAAAGTAGGGTATGTTTCTAGGGTTTCTACTGATTCTACCGAGTGAAGACCCAAATTGCCGTTTGCATTTCGGACCGGATATCAACCGGATATAGAAAGATGGCGGAATTGAAATCGCTGCAAAATACTTGGACTTGTTTCCATGTAAAAGCATTGTCAGAAGTGGGATTTGAACCCACGCCTCCATTCGGAGACCAGAAGTCCCTTAACCAGGAAGGTTTGCCACCTTGAGTCTGGCGCCTTAGACCGCTCGGCCATCCTGACATAATAATAATAATCATGTAATAACAGTGTAATAGTGTAGTAATAATGCAATAATGATATAATGATAGTGTAATATTATTTCAATGCAATAATAGGCGACCAACTCTTTATAAGCAATTGCTACTATCATTTATGCATGGCCTATTAAGAGGACGGCAGGACTTTGGTACTCTATTGTACTCAATTCATCAACAAGACATATAATACTTGATTAAACATGATTGTGGAGATGCCGGGGATTGAACCCGGGGCCTCATACATGCAAAGCATGCGCTCTACCACTGAGCTACATCCCCTCCCTGTCATCTGATTCTTTGTCTGTTTGTGGCCTTATATGGAGTTCCGTGTCAGGCATGCCAAGTTATGGAGTCTAGGAGGACATTGTATCTCTAAAGTATTAAATGTAAAGTCTAATATAACGTTTTTTTTCTTCTTAACTAACAAACAAGAGCTGATATCAGAGCATTCAGGGGTGGCAAAAACCCAGAGAAAAGCTCCTTGGAGAATGCGGGCATCGATCCCGCTACCTCTCGCATGCTAAGCGAGCGCTCTACCATTTGAGCTAATTCCCCTTGTGCTATTGCTGTACTGCATTTAGCTGAGATCACAGCTGGGCCGGCCATTTGCAGGGGGCAAAGTGTAATAATGTAATTATAGTGTAATAGCGTAGTAATAAGCCAAAGCTGCATGCATAGCTATGGGGTGTGTAGCCTCGTTGGCGCAGTAGGCAGCGCGTCAGTCTCATAATCTGAAGGTCGTGAGTTCGAGCCTCACACGGGGCAGCAGTTTTACACAGCAGGGGCTATACAGACGGTAGCTACAAAGACATATACTTGTGCTGTGTCCACACCGAGGGGCTAGCATCCGGCTTGTAAATTGAGGCTATATAGGAAGTGTGACAGTTCATATGAATGGCCTCTAGTCTCGCTGTTTCACCGCAGTTCCACTCCTGCTGGTTGCAGAAGCTATTAGGCTGTATTCAAGCCGATGGGTTTTTGGACAAACTTTTCACTTGATTTTATTACCTTAAAATGTATCTCCATTTGTGGGTGTGAGAGAAAAGGCACTGCTGAGATTCGAACTCAGGATCTCCTGCTTACTAGGCAGGCGCTTTAACCAACTAAGCCACAGCGCCACATGTCACCGAACTGGTTTCAGCATGTCAAATGCAGCACCAGGAATGTGGTTTCAGATTAAACCTAATCAATCTGCATGTGTGTGTGCGAGAGAGAAAAGGCACTGCTGAGATTCGAACTCAGGATCTCCTGTTTACTAGACAGGCACTTTTACACAGCAGGGGCTATACAGACGGTAGCTACAAAGACATATACTTGTGCTGTGTCCACACCGAGGGGCTAGCATCCGACTTGTAAATTGAGGCTATATAGGAAGTGTGACAGTTCATATGAATGGCCTCTAGTCTCGCTGTTTCACCGCAGTTCCACTCCTGCTGGTTGCAGAAGCAATTAGGCTGTATTCAAGCCGATGGGTTTTTGGCCAAACTTTTCACTTGATTTTATTACCTTAAAATGTATCTCCATTTGTGGGTGTGAGAGAAAAGGCACTGCTGAGATTCGAACTCAGGATCTCCCGCTTACGAAGCAGGCGCTTTAACCAACTAAGCCACAGCGCCACATGTCATCAAACTGGTTTCAGCATGTCAAATGCAGCACCAGGAATGTGGTTTCAGATTAAACCTAATCAATCTGCATGTATGTGTGCGAGAGAGAAAAGGCACTGCTGAGATTCGAACTCAGGATCTCCTGTTTACTAGACAGGCACTTTAGTAAACATTGTTACAGTCTTCTCTCAATCACGCATTTTGGTAAATGATGGTCCCATTTATTTTAAAATGAATGATAAAGTAGGGTATGTTTCTAGGGTTTCTACTGGTTCTACCGAGTGAAGACCCAAATTGCCGTTTGCATTTCGGACCGGATATCAACCGGATATAGAAAGATGGCGGAATTGAAATCGCTGCAAAATACTTGGACTTGTTTCCATGTAAAAGCATTGTCAGAAGTGGGATTTGAACCCACGCCTCCATTCGGAGACCAGAAGTCCCTTAACCAGGAAGGTTTGACACCTTGAGTCTGGCGCCTTAGACCGCTCGGCCATCCTGACATAATAATAATAATCATGTAATAACAGTGTAATAGTGTAGTAATAATGCAATAATAATATATTGATAGTGTAATATTATTTCAATGCAATAATAGGCGACCAACTCTTTATAAGCAATTGCTACTATCATGTATGCATGGCCTATTAAGAGGACGGCAGGACTTTGGTACTCTATTGTACTCAATTCATCAACAAGACATATAATACTTGATTAAACATGTGGAGATGCCGGGGATTGAACCCGGGGCCTCATACATGCAAAGCATGCGCTCTACCACTGAGCTACATCCCCTCCCTGTCATCTGATTCTTTGTCTGTTTGTGCCCTTATATGGAGTTCCGTGTCAGGCATGCCAAGTTATGGAGTCTAGGAGGCCATTGTATCTCTAAAGTATTACATTTAAAGTCTAATATAACGTTTTTTTCCCTCTTAACTAACAAACAAGAGCTGATATCAGAGCATTCAGGGGTGGCAAAAACCCAGAGAAAAGCTCCTTGGAGAATGCGGGCATCGATCCCGCTACCTCTCGCATGCTAAGCGAGCGCTCTACCATTTGAGCTAATTCCCCTTGTGCTATTGCCGTACTGCATTTAGCTGAGATCACAGCTGGGCCGGCCATTTGCAGGGGGCAAAGTGTAATAATGTAATTATAGTGTAATAGCGTAGTAATAAGCCAAAGCTGCACGCATAGCTATGGGGTGTGTAGCCTCGTTGGCGCAGTAGGCAGCGCGTCAGTCTCATAATCTGAAGGTCGTGAGTTCGAGCCTCACACGGGGCAGCAGGGGCTATACAGACGGTAGCTACAAAGACATACTTGTGCTGTGTCCACACCGAGGGGCTAGCATCCGGCTTGTAAATTGAGGCTATATAGGAAGTGTGACAGTTCATATGAATGGCCTCTAGTCTCGCTGTTTCACCGCAGTTCCACTCCTGCTGGTTGCAGAAGCTATTAGGCTGTATTCAAGCCGATGGGTTTTTGGACAAACTTTTCACTTGATTTTATTACCTTAAAATGTATCTCCATTTGTGGGTGTGAGAGAAAAGGCACTGCTGAGATTCGAACTCAGGATCTCCTGCTTACTAGGCAGGCGCTTTAACCAACTAAGCCACAGCGCCACATGTCACCGAACTGGTTTCAGCATGTCAAATGCAGCACCAGGAATGTGGTTTCAGATTAAACCTAATCAATCTGCATGTGTGTGTGCGAGAGAGAAAAGGCACTGCTGAGATTCGAACTCAGGATCTCCTGTTTACTAGACAGGCACTTTTACACAGCAGGGGCTATAGAGACGGTAGCTACAAAGACATATACTTGTGCTGTGTCCACACCGAGGGGCTAGCATCCGGCTTGTAAATTGAGGCTATATAGGAAGTGTGACAGTTCATATGAATGGCCTCTAGTCTCGCTGTTTCACCGCAGTTCCACTCCTGCTGGTTGCAGAAGCAATTAGGCTGTATTCAAGCCGAAGGGTTTTTGGCCAAACTTTTCACTTGATTTTATTACCTTAAAATGTATCTCCATTTGTGGGTGTGAGAGAAAAGGCACTGCTGAGATTTGAACTCAGGATCTCCTGCTTACTAGGCAGGCGCTTTAACCAACTAAGCCACAGCGCCACATGTCACCGAACTGGTTTCAGCATGTCAAATGCAGCACCAGGAATGTGGTTTCAGATTAAACCTAATCAATCTGCATGTGTGTGCGAGAGAGAAAAGGCACTGCTGAGATTCGAACTCAGGATCTCCTGTTTACTAGACAGGCACTTTAGTAAACATTGTTACAGTCTTCTCTCAATCACGCATTTTGGTAAATGATGGTCCCATTTATTTTAAAATGAATGATAAAGTAGGGTATGTTTCTAGGGTTTCTACTGGTTCTACCGAGTGAAGACCCAAATTGCCGTTTGCATTTCGGACCGGATATCAACCGGATATAGAAAGATGGCGGAATTGAAATCGCTGCAAAATACTTGGACTTGTTTCCATGTAAAAGCATTGTCAGAAGTGGGATTTGAACCCACGCCTCCATTCGGAGACCAGAAGTCCCTTAACCAGGAAGGTTTGACACCTTGAGTCTGGCGCCTTAGACCGCTCGGCCATCCTGACATAATAATAATAATCATGTAATAACAGTGTAATAGTGTAGTAATAATGCAATAATAATATATTGATAGTGTAATATTATTTCAATGCAATAATAGGCGACCAACTCTTTATAAGCAATTGCTACTATCATGTATGCATGGCCTATTAAGAGGACGGCAGGACTTTGGTACTCTATTGTACTCAATTCATCAACAAGACATATAATACTTGATTAAACATGATTGTGGAGATGCCGGGGATTGAACCCGGGGCCTCATACATGCAAAGCATGCGCTCTACCACTGAGCTACATCCCCTCCCTGTCATCTGATTCTTTGTCTGTTTGTGCCCTTATATGGAGTTCCGTGTCAGGCATGCCAAGTTATGGAGTCTAGGAGGCCATTGTATCTCTAAAGTATTACATTTAAAGTCTACTATAACGTTTTTTTTTCTTCTTAACTAACAAACAAGAGCTGATATCAGAGCATTCAGGGGTGGCAAAAACCCAGAGAAAAGCTCCTTGGAGAATGCGGGCATCGATCCCGCTACCTCTCGCATGCTAAGCGAGCGCTCTACCATTTGAGCTAATTCCCCTTGTGCTATTGCTCTACTGCATTTAGCTGAGATCACAGCTGGGCCGGCCATTTGCAGGGGGCAAAGTGTAATAATGTAATTATAGTGTAATAGCGTAGTAATAAGCCAAAGCTGCATGCATAGCTATGGGGTGTGTAGCCTCGTTGGCGCAGTAGGCAGCGCGTCAGTCTCATAATCTGAAGGTCGTGAGTTCGAGCCTCACACGGGGCAGCATTTTTACACAGCAGGGGCTATACAGACGGTAGCTACAAAGACATATACTTGTGCTGTGTCCACACCGAGGGGCTAGCATCCGACTTGTAAATTGAGGCTATATAGGAAGTGTGACAGTTCATATGAATGGCCTCTAGTCTCGCTGTTTCACCGCAGTTCCACTCCTGCTGGTTGCAGAAGCAATTAGGCTGTATTCAAGCCGATGGGTTTTTAGCCAAACTTTTCACTTGATTTTATTACCTTAAAATGTATCTCCATTTGTGGGTGTGAGAGAAAAGGCACTGCTGAGATTCGAACTCAGGATCTCCTGCTTACTAGGCAGGCGCTTTAACCAACTAAGCCACAGCGCCACATGTCACCGAACTGGTTTCAGCATGTCAAATGCAGCACCAGGAATGTGGTTTCAGATTAAACCTAATCAATCTGCATGTGTGTGTGCGAGAGAGAAAAGGCACTGCTGAGATTCGAACTCAGGATCTCCTGTTTACTAGACAGGCACTTTTACACAGCAGGGGCTATACAGACGGTAGCTACAAAGACATATACTTGTGCTGTGTCCACACCGAGGGGCTAGCATCCGACTTGTAAATTGAGGCTATATAGGAAGTGTGACAGTTCATATGAATGGCCTCTAGTCTCGCTGTTTTACCGCAGTTCCACTCCTGCTGGTTGCAGAAGCAATTAGGCTGTATTCAAGCCGATGGGTTTTTGGCCAAACTTTTCACTTGATTTTATTACCTTAAAATGTATCTCCATTTGTGGGTGTGAGAGAAAAGGCACTGCTGAGAATCGAACTCAGGATCTCCCGCTTACGAAGCAGGCGCTTTAACCAACTAAGCCACAGCGCCACATGTCACTGAACTGGTTTCAGCATGTCAAATGGAGCACCAGGAATGTGGTTTCAGATTAAACCTACTCAATCTGCATGTGTGTGTGCGAGAGAGAAAAGGCACTGCTGAGATTCGAACTCAGGATCTCCTGTTTACTAGACAGGCACTTTAGTAAACATTGTTATAAATACTATATGCTTCCAGTCGCTAGTTTAAAGTCTTCTCTCAATCACGCATTTTGGTAAATGATGGTCCCATTTATTTTAAAATGAATGATAAAGTAGGGTATGTTTCTAGGGTTTCTACTGATTCTACCGAGTGAAGACCCAAATTGCCGTTTGCATTTCGGACCGGATATCAACCGGATATAGAAAGATGGCGGAATTGAAATCGCTGCAAAATACTTGGACTTGTTTCCATGTAAAAGCATTGTCAGAAGTGGGATTTGAACCCACGCCTCCATTCGGAGACCAGAAGTCCCTTAACCAGGAAGGTTTGCCACCTTGAGTCTGGCGCCTTAGACCGCTTGGCCATCCTGACATAATAATAATAATCATGTAATAACAGTGTAATAGTGTAGTAATAATGCAATAATGATATAATGATAGTGTAATATTATTTCAATGCAATAATAGGCGACCAACTCTTTATAAGCAATTGCTACTATCATTTATGCATGGCCTATTAAGAGGACGGCAGGACTTTGGTACTCTATTGTACTCAATTCATCAACAAGACATATAATACTTGATTAAACATGATTGTGGAGATGCCGGGGATTGAACCCGGGGCCTCATACATGCAAAGCATGCGCTCTACCACTGAGCTACATCCCCTCCCTGTCATCTGATTCTTTGTCTGTTTGTGGCCTTATATGGAGTTCCGTGTCAGGCATGCCAAGTTATGGAGTCTAGGAGGACATTGTATCTCTAAAGTATTAAATGTAAAGTCTAATATAACGTTTTTTTTCTTCTTAACTAACAAACAAGAGCTGATATCAGAGCATTCAGGGGTGGCAAAAACCCAGAGAAAAGCTCCTTGGAGAATGCGGGCATCGATCCCGCTACCTCTCGCATGCTAAGCGAGCGCTCTACCATTTGAGCTAATTCCCCTTGTGCTATTGCTGTACTGCATTTAGCTGAGATCACAGCTGGGCCGGCCATTTGCAGGGGGCAAAGTGTAATAATGTAATTATAGTGTAATAGCGTAGTAATAAGCCAAAGCTGCATGCATAGCTATGGGGTGTGTAGCCTCGTTGGCGCAGTAGGCAGCGCGTCAGTCTCATAATCTGAAGGTCGTGAGTTCGAGCCTCACACGGGGCAGCAGTTTTACACAGCAGGGGCTATACAGACGGTAGCTACAAAGACATATACTTGTGCTGTGTCCACACCGAGGGGCTAGCATCCGGCTTGTAAATTGAGGCTATATAGGAAGTGTGACAGTTCATATGAATGGCCTCTAGTCTCGCTGTTTCACCGCAGTTCCACTCCTGCTGGTTGCAGAAGCAATTAGGCTGTATTCAAGCCGATGGGTTTTTAGCCAAACTTTTCACTTGATTTTATTACCTTAAAATGTATCTCCATTTGTGGGTGTGAGAGAAAAGGCACTGCTGAGATTCGAACTCAGGATCTCCTGCTTACTAGGCAGGCGCTTTAACCAACTAAGCCACAGCGCCACATGTCACCGAACTGGTTTCAGCATGTCAAATGCAGCACCAGGAATGTGGTTTCAGATTAAACCTAATCAATCTGCATGTGTGTGTGCGAGAGAGAAAAGGCACTGCTGAGATTCGAACTCAGGATCTCCTGTTTACTAGACAGGCACTTTTACACAGCAGGGGCTATACAGACGGTAGCTACAAAGACATATACTTGTGCTGTGTCCACACCGAGGGGCTAGCATCCGACTTGTAAATTGAGGCTATATAGGAAGTGTGACAGTTCATATGAATGGCCTCTAGTCTCGCTGTTTCACCGCAGTTCCACTCCTGCTGGTTGCAGAAGCAATTAGGCTGTATTCAAGCCGATGGGTTTTTGGCCAAACTTTTCACTTGATTTTATTACCTTAAAATGTATCTCCATTTGTGGGTGTGAGAGAAAAGGCACTGCTGAGATTCGAACTCAGGATCTCCCGCTTACGAAGCAGGCGCTTTAACCAACTAAGCCACAGCGCCACATGTCACCAAACTGGTTTCAGCATGTCAAATGCAGCACCAGGAATGTGGTTTCAGATTAAACCTAATCAATCTGCATGTATGTGTGCGAGAGAGAAAAGGCACTGCTGAGATTCGAACTCAGGATCTCCTGTTTACTAGACAGGCACTTTAGTAAACATTGTTACAGTCTTCTCTCAATCACGCATTTTGGTAAATGATGGTCCCATTTATTTTAAAATGAATGATAAAGTAGGGTATGTTTCTAGGGTTTCTACTGGTTCTACCGAGTGAAGACCCAAATTGCCGTTTGCATTTCGGACCGGATATCAACCGGATATAGAAAGATGGCGGAATTGAAATCGCTGCAAAATACTTGGACTTGTTTCCATGTAAAAGCATTGTCAGAAGTGGGATTTGAACCCACGCCTCCATTCGGAGACCAGAAGTCCCTTAACCAGGAAGGTTTGACACCTTGAGTCTGGCGCCTTAGACCGCTCGGCCATCCTGACATAATAATAATAATCATGTAATAACAGTGTAATAGTGTAGTAATAATGCAATAATAATATATTGATAGTGTAATATTATTTCAATGCAATAATAGGCGACCAACTCTTTATAAGCAATTGCTACTATCATGTATGCATGGCCTATTAAGAGGACGGCAGGACTTTGGTACTCTATTGTACTCAATTCATCAACAAGACATATAATACTTGATTAAACATGTGGAGATGCCGGGGATTGAACCCGGGGCCTCATACATGCAAAGCATGCGCTCTACCACTGAGCTACATCCCCTCCCTGTCATCTGATTCTTTGTCTGTTTGTGCCCTTATATGGAGTTCCGTGTCAGGCATGCCAAGTTATGGAGTCTAGGAGGCCATTGTATCTCTAAAGTATTACATTTAAAGTCTAATATAACGTTTTTTTCCCTCTTAACTAACAAACAAGAGCTGATATCAGAGCATTCAGGGGTGGCAAAAACCCAGAGAAAAGCTCCTTGGAGAATGCGGGCATCGATCCCGCTACCTCTCGCATGCTAAGCGAGCGCTCTACCATTTGAGCTAATTCCCCTTGTGCTATTGCCGTACTGCATTTAGCTGAGATCACAGCTGGGCCGGCCATTTGCAGGGGGCAAAGTGTAATAATGTAATTATAGTGTAATAGCGTAGTAATAAGCCAAAGCTGCACGCATAGCTATGGGGTGTGTAGCCTCGTTGGCGCAGTAGGCAGCGCGTCAGTCTCATAATCTGAAGGTCGTGAGTTCGAGCCTCACACGGGGCAGCAGGGGCTATACAGACGGTAGCTACAAAGACATACTTGTGCTGTGTCCACACCGAGGGGCTAGCATCCGGCTTGTAAATTGAGGCTATATAGGAAGTGTGACAGTTCATATGAATGGCCTCTAGTCTCGCTGTTTCACCGCAGTTCCACCGCAGTTCCACTCCTGCTGGTTGCAGAAGCTATTAGGCTGTATTCAAGCCGATGGGTTTTTGGACAAACTTTTCACTTGATTTTATTACCTTAAAATGTATCTCCATTTGTGGGTGTGAGAGAAAAGGCACTGCTGAGATTCGAACTCAGGATCTCCTGCTTACTAGGCAGGCGCTTTAACCAACTAAGCCACAGCGCCACATGTCACCGAACTGGTTTCAGCATGTCAAATGCAGCACCAGGAATGTGGTTTCAGATTAAACCTAATCAATCTGCATGTGTGTGTGCGAGAGAGAAAAGGCACTGCTGAGATTCGAACTCAGGATCTCCTGTTTACTAGACAGGCGCTTTTACACAGCAGGGGCTATACAGACGGTAGCTACAAAGACATATACTTGTGCTGTGTCCACACCGAGGGGCTAGCATCCGGCTTGTAAATTGAGGCTATATAGGAAGTGTGACAGTTCATATGAATGGCCTCTAGTCTCGCTGTTTCACCGCAGTTCCACTCCTGCTGGTTGCAGAAGCAATTAGGCTGTATTCAAGCCGATTGGTTTTTGGCCAAACTTTTCACTTGATTTTATTACCTTAAAATGTATCTCCATTTGTGGGTGTGAGAGAAAAGGCACTGCTGAGATTTGAACTCAGGATCTCCTGCTTACTAGGCAGGCGCTTTAACCAACTAAGCCACAGCGCCACATGTCACCGAACTGGTTTCAGCATGTCAAATGCAGCACCAGGAATGTGGTTTCAGATTAAACCTAATCAATCTGCATGTGTGTGCGAGAGAGAAAAGGCACTGCTGAGATTCGAACTCAGGATCTCCTGTTTACTAGACAGGCACTTTTACACAGCAGGGGCTATACAGACGGTAGCTACAAAGACATATACTTGTGCTGTGTCCACACCGAGGGGCTAGCATCCGGCTTGTAAATTGAGGCTATATAGGAAGTGTGACAGTTCATATGAATGGCCTCTAGTCTCGCTGTTTCACCGCAGTTCCACTCCTGCTGGTTGCAGAAGCAATTAGGCTGTATTCAAGCCGAAGGGTTTTTGGCCAAACTTTTCACTTGATTTTATTACCTTAAAATGTATCTCCATTTGTGGGTGTGAGAGAAAAGGCACTGCTGAGATTTGAACTCAGGATCTCCTGCTTACTAGGCAGGCGCTTTAACCAACTAAGCCACAGCGCCACATGTCACCGAACTGGTTTCAGCATGTCAAATGCAGCACCAGGAATGTGGTTTCAGATTAAACCTAATCAATCTGCATGTGTGTGCGAGAGAGAAAAGGCACTGCTGAGATTCGAACTCAGGATCTCCTGTTTACTAGACAGGCACTTTAGTAAACATTGTTACAGTCTTCTCTCAATCACGCATTTTGGTAAATGATGGTCCCATTTATTTTAAAATGAATGATAAAGTAGGGTATGTTTCTAGGGTTTCTACTGGTTCTACCGAGTGAAGACCCAAATTGCCGTTTGCATTTCGGACCGGATATCAACCGGATATAGAAAGATGGCGGAATTGAAATCGCTGCAAAATACTTGGACTTGTTTCCATGTAAAAGCATTGTCAGAAGTGGGATTTGAACCCACGCCTCCATTCGGAGACCAGAAGTCCCTTAACCAGGAAGGTTTGACACCTTGAGTCTGGCGCCTTAGACCGCTCGGCCATCCTGACATAATAATAATAATCATGTAATAACAGTGTAATAGTGTAGTAATAATGCAATAATAATATATTGATAGTGTAATATTATTTCAATGCAATAATAGGCGACCAACTCTTTATAAGCAATTGCTACTATCATGTATGCATGGCCTATTAAGAGGACGGCAGGACTTTGGTACTCTATTGTACTCAATTCATCAACAAGACATATAATACTTGATTAAACATGATTGTGGAGATGCCGGGGATTGAACCCGGGGCCTCATACATGCAAAGCATGCGCTCTACCACTGAGCTACATCCCCTCCCTGTCATCTGATTCTTTGTCTGTTTGTGCCCTTATATGGAGTTCCGTGTCAGGCATGCCAAGTTATGGAGTCTAGGAGGCCATTGTATCTCTAAAGTATTACATTTAAAGTCTACTATAACGTTTTTTTTTCTTCTTAACTAACAAACAAGAGCTGATATCAGAGCATTCAGGGGTGGCAAAAACCCAGAGAAAAGCTCCTTGGAGAATGCGGGCATCGATCCCGCTACCTCTCGCATGCTAAGCGAGCGCTCTACCATTTGAGCTAATTCCCCTTGTGCTATTGCTGTACTGCATTTAGCTGAGATCACAGCTGGGCCGGCCATTTGCAGGGGGCAAAGTGTAATAATGTAATTATAGTGTAATAGCGTAGTAATAAGCCAAAGCTGCATGCATAGCTATGGGGTGTGTAGCCTCGTTGGCGCAGTAGGCAGCGCGTCAGTCTCATAATCTGAAGGTCGTGAGTTCGAGCCTCTCACGGGGCAGCAGTTTTACACAGCAGGGGCTATACAGACGGTAGCTACAAAGACATATACTTGTGCTGTGTCCACACCGAGGGGCTAGCATCCGGCTTGTAAATTGAGGCTATATAGGAAGTGTGACAGTTCATATGAATGGCCTCTAGTCTCGCTGTTTCACCGCAGTTCCACTCCTGCTGGTTGCAGAAGCAATTAGGCTGTATTCAAGCCGATGGGTTTTTGGCCAAACTTTTCACTTGATTTTATTACCTTAAAATGTATCTCCATTTGTGGGTGTGAGAGAAAAGGCACTGCTGAGATTCGAACTCAGGATCTCCTGCTTACTAGGCAGGCGCTTTAACCAACTAAGCCACAGCGCCACATGTCACCGAACTGGTTTCAGCATGTCAAATGCAGCACCAGGAATGTGGTTTCAGATTAAACCTAATCAATCTGCATGTGTGTGTGCGAGAGAGAAAAGGCACTGTTTACTAGACAGGCACTTTTACACAGCAGGGGCTATACAGACGGTAGCTACAAAGACATATACTTGTGCTGTGTCCACACCGAGGGGCTAGCATCCGACTTGTAAATTGAGGCTATATAGGAAGTGTGACAGTTCATATGAATGGCCTCTAGTCTCGCTGTTTTACCGCAGTTCCACTCCTGCTGGTTGCAGAAGCAATTAGGCTGTATTCAAGCCGATGGGTTTTTGGCCAAACTTTTCACTTGATTTTATTACCTTAAAATGTATCTCCATTTGTGGGTGTGAGAGAAAAGGCACTGCTGAGATTCGAACTCAGGATCTCCCGCTTACGAAGCAGGCGCTTTAACCAACTAAGCCACAGCGCCACATGTCACTGAACTGGTTTCAGCATGTCAAATGGAGCACCAGGAATGTGGTTTCAGATTAAACCTACTCAATCTGCATGTGTGTGTGCGAGAGAGAAAAGGCACTGCTGAGATTCGAACTCAGGATCTCCTGTTTACTAGACAGGCACTTTAGTAAACATTGTTATAAATACTATATGCTTCCAGTCGCTAGTTTAAAGTCTTCTCTCAATCACGCATTTTGGTAAATGATGGTCCCATTTATTTTAAAATGAATGATAAAGTAGGGTATGTTTCTAGGGTTTCTACTGGTTCTACCGAGTGAAGACCCAAATTGCCGTTTGCATTTCGGACCGGATATCAACCGGATATAGAAAGATGGCGGAATTGAAATCGCTGCAAAATACTTGGACTTGTTTCCATGTAAAAGCATTGTCAGAAGTGGGATTTGAACCCACGCCTCCATTCGGAGACCAGAAGTCCCTTAACCAGGAAGGTTTGACACCTTGAGTCTGGCGCCTTAGACCGCTCGGCCATCCTGACATAATAATAATAATCATGTAATAACAGTGTAATAGTGTAGTAATAATGCAATAATAATATATTGATAGTGTAATATTATTTCAATAAAATAATAGGCGACCAACTCTTTATAAGCAATTGCTACTATCATGTATGCATGGCCTATTAAGAGGACGGCAGGACTTTGGTACTCTATTGTACTCAATTCATCAACAAGACATATAATACTTGATTAAACATGTGGAGATGCCGGGGATTGAACCCGGGGCCTCATACATGCAAAGCATGCGCTCTACCACTGAGCTACATCCCCTCCCTGTCATCTGATTCTTTGTCTGTTTGTGCCCTTATATGGAGTTCCGTGTCAGGCATGCCAAGTTATGGAGTCTAGGAGGCCATTGTATCTCTAAAGTATTACATTTAAAGTCTAATATAACGTTTTTTTCCCTCTTAACTAACAAACAAGAGCTGATATCAGAGCATTCAGGGGTGGCAAAAACCCAGAGAAAAGCTCCTTGGAGAATGCGGGCATCGATCCCGCTACCTCTCGCATGCTAAGCGAGCGCTCTACCATTTGAGCTAATTCCCCTTGTGCTATTGCCGTACTGCATTTAGCTGAGATCACAGCTGGGCCGGCCATTTGCAGGGGGCAAAGTGTAATAATGTAATTATAGTGTAATAGCGTAGTAATAAGCCAAAGCTGCACGCATAGCTATGGGGTGTGTAGCCTCGTTGGCGCAGTAGGCAGCGCGTCAGTCTCATAATCTGAAGGTCGTGAGTTCGAGCCTCACACGGGGCAGCAGGGGCTATACAGACGGTAGCTACAAAGACATACTTGTGCTGTGTCCACACCGAGGGGCTAGCATCCGGCTTGTAAATTGAGGCTATATAGGAAGTGTGACAGTTCATATGAATGGCCTCTAGTCTCGCTGTTTCACCGCAGTTCCACCGCAGTTCCACCGCAGTTCCACTCCTGCTGGTTGCAGAAGCTATTAGGCTGTATTCAAGCCGATGGGTTTTTGGACAAACTTTTCACTTGATTTTATTACCTTAAAATGTATCTCCATTTGTGGGTGTGAGAGAAAAGGCACTGCTGAGATTCGAACTCAGGATCTCCTGCTTACTAGGCAGGCGCTTTAACCAACTAAGCCACAGCGCCACATGTCACCGAACTGGTTTCAGCATGTCAAATGCAGCACCAGGAATGTGGTTTCAGATTAAACCTAATCAATCTGCATGTGTGTGTGCGAGAGAGAAAAGGCACTGCTGAGATTCGAACTCAGGATCTCCTGTTTACTAGACAGGCGCTTTTACACAGCAGGGGCTATACAGACGGTAGCTACAAAGACATATACTTGTGCTGTGTCCACACCGAGGGGCTAGCATCCGGCTTGTAAATTGAGGCTATATAGGAAGTGTGACAGTTCATATGAATGGCCTCTAGTCTCGCTGTTTCACCGCAGTTCCACTCCTGCTGGTTGCAGAAGCAATTAGGCTGTATTCAAGCCGATTGGTTTTTGGCCAAACTTTTCACTTGATTTTATTACCTTAAAATGTATCTCCATTTGTGGGTGTGAGAGAAAAGGCACTGCTGAGATTTGAACTCAGGATCTCCTGCTTACTAGGCAGGCGCTTTAACCAACTAAGCCACAGCGCCACATGTCACCGAACTGGTTTCAGCATGTCAAATGCAGCACCAGGAATGTGGTTTCAGATTAAACCTAATCAATCTGCATGTGTGTGTGCGAGAGAGAAAAGGCACTGTTTACTAGACAGGCACTTTTACACAGCAGGGGCTATACAGACGGTAGCTACAAAGACATATACTTGTGCTGTGTCCACACCGAGGGGCTAGCATCCGACTTGTAAATTGAGGCTATATAGGAAGTGTGACAGTTCATATGAATGGCCTCTAGTCTCGCTGTTTTACCGCAGTTCCACTCCTGCTGGTTGCAGAAGCAATTAGGCTGTATTCAAGCCGATGGGTTTTTGGCCAAACTTTTCACTTGATTTTATTACCTTAAAATGTATCTCCATTTGTGGGTGTGAGAGAAAAGGCACTGCTGAGATTCGAACTCAGGATCTCCCGCTTACGAAGCAGGCGCTTTAACCAACTAAGCCACAGCGCCACATGTCACTGAACTGGTTTCAGCATGTCAAATGGAGCACCAGGAATGTGGTTTCAGATTAAACCTACTCAATCTGCATGTGTGTGTGCGAGAGAGAAAAGGCACTGCTGAGATTCGAACTCAGGATCTCCTGTTTACTAGACAGGCACTTTAGTAAACATTGTTATAAATACTATATGCTTCCAGTCGCTAGTTTAAAGTCTTCTCTCAATCACGCATTTTGGTAAATGATGGTCCCATTTATTTTAAAATGAATGATAAAGTAGGGTATGTTTCTAGGGTTTCTACTGGTTCTACCGAGTGAAGACCCAAATTGCCGTTTGCATTTCGGACCGGATATCAACCGGATATAGAAAGATGGCGGAATTGAAATCGCTGCAAAATACTTGGACTTGTTTCCATGTAAAAGCATTGTCAGAAGTGGGATTTGAACCCACGCCTCCATTCGGAGACCAGAAGTCCCTTAACCAGGAAGGTTTGACACCTTGAGTCTGGCGCCTTAGACCGCTCGGCCATCCTGACATAATAATAATAATCATGTAATAACAGTGTAATAGTGTAGTAATAATGCAATAATAATATATTGATAGTGTAATATTATTTCAATAAAATAATAGGCGACCAACTCTTTATAAGCAATTGCTACTATCATGTATGCATGGCCTATTAAGAGGACGGCAGGACTTTGGTACTCTATTGTACTCAATTCATCAACAAGACATATAATACTTGATTAAACATGTGGAGATGCCGGGGATTGAACCCGGGGCCTCATACATGCAAAGCATGCGCTCTACCACTGAGCTACATCCCCTCCCTGTCATCTGATTCTTTGTCTGTTTGTGCCCTTATATGGAGTTCCGTGTCAGGCATGCCAAGTTATGGAGTCTAGGAGGCCATTGTATCTCTAAAGTATTACATTTAAAGTCTAATATAACGTTTTTTTCCCTCTTAACTAACAAACAAGAGCTGATATCAGAGCATTCAGGGGTGGCAAAAACCCAGAGAAAAGCTCCTTGGAGAATGCGGGCATCGATCCCGCTACCTCTCGCATGCTAAGCGAGCGCTCTACCATTTGAGCTAATTCCCCTTGTGCTATTGCCGTACTGCATTTAGCTGAGATCACAGCTGGGCCGGCCATTTGCAGGGGGCAAAGTGTAATAATGTAATTATAGTGTAATAGCGTAGTAATAAGCCAAAGCTGCACGCATAGCTATGGGGTGTGTAGCCTCGTTGGCGCAGTAGGCAGCGCGTCAGTCTCATAATCTGAAGGTCGTGAGTTCGAGCCTCACACGGGGCAGCAGGGGCTATACAGACGGTAGCTACAAAGACATACTTGTGCTGTGTCCACACCGAGGGGCTAGCATCCGGCTTGTAAATTGAGGCTATATAGGAAGTGTGACAGTTCATATGAATGGCCTCTAGTCTCGCTGTTTCACCGCAGTTCCACCGCAGTTCCACCGCAGTTCCACTCCTGCTGGTTGCAGAAGCTATTAGGCTGTATTCAAGCCGATGGGTTTTTGGACAAACTTTTCACTTGATTTTATTACCTTAAAATGTATCTCCATTTGTGGGTGTGAGAGAAAAGGCACTGCTGAGATTCGAACTCAGGATCTCCTGCTTACTAGGCAGGCGCTTTAACCAACTAAGCCACAGCGCCACATGTCACCGAACTGGTTTCAGCATGTCAAATGCAGCACCAGGAATGTGGTTTCAGATTAAACCTAATCAATCTGCATGTGTGTGTGCGAGAGAGAAAAGGCACTGCTGAGATTCGAACTCAGGATCTCCTGTTTACTAGACAGGCGCTTTTACACAGCAGGGGCTATACAGACGGTAGCTACAAAGACATATACTTGTGCTGTGTCCACACCGAGGGGCTAGCATCCGGCTTGTAAATTGAGGCTATATAGGAAGTGTGACAGTTCATATGAATGGCCTCTAGTCTCGCTGTTTCACCGCAGTTCCACTCCTGCTGGTTGCAGAAGCAATTAGGCTGTATTCAAGCCGATTGGTTTTTGGCCAAACTTTTCACTTGATTTTATTACCTTAAAATGTATCTCCATTTGTGGGTGTGAGAGAAAAGGCACTGCTGAGATTTGAACTCAGGATCTCCTGCTTACTAGGCAGGCGCTTTAACCAACTAAGCCACAGCGCCACATGTCACCGAACTGGTTTCAGCATGTCAAATGCAGCACCAGGAATGTGGTTTCAGATTAAACCTAATCAATCTGCATGTGTGTGCGAGAGAGAAAAGGCACTGCTGAGATTCGAACTCAGGATCTCCTGTTTACTAGACAGGCACTTTAGTAAACATTGTTACAGTCTTCTCTCAATCACGCATTTTGGTAAATGATGGTCCCATTTATTTTAAAATGAATGATAAAGTAGGGTATGTTTCTAGGGTTTCTACTGGTTCTACCGAGTGAAGACCCAAATTGCCGTTTGCATTTCGGACCGGATATCAACCGGATATAGAAAGATGGCGGAATTGAAATCGCTGCAAAATACTTGGACTTGTTTCCATGTAAAAGCATTGTCAGAAGTGGGATTTGAACCCACGCCTCCATTCGGAGACCAGAAGTCCCTTAACCAGGAAGGTTTGACACCTTGAGTCTGGCGCCTTAGACCGCTCGGCCATCCTGACATAATAATAATAATCATGTAATAACAGTGTAATAGTGTAGTAATAATGCAATAATAATATATTGATAGTGTAATATTATTTCAATGCAATAATAGGCGACCAACTCTTTATAAGCAATTGCTACTATCATGTATGCATGGCCTATTAAGAGGACGGCAGGACTTTGGTACTCTATTGTACTCAATTCATCAACAAGACATATAATACTTGATTAAACATGATTGTGGAGATGCCGGGGATTGAACCCGGGGCCTCATACATGCAAAGCATGCGCTCTACCACTGAGCTACATCCCCTCCCTGTCATCTGATTCTTTGTCTGTTTGTGCCCTTATATGGAGTTCCGTGTCAGGCATGCCAAGTTATGGAGTCTAGGAGGCCATTGTATCTCTAAAGTATTACATTTAAAGTCTACTATAACGTTTTTTTTTCTTCTTAACTAACAAACAAGAGCTGATATCAGAGCATTCAGGGGTGGCAAAAACCCAGAGAAAAGCTCCTTGGAGAATGCGGGCATCGATCCCGCTACCTCTCGCATGCTAAGCGAGCGCTCTACCATTTGAGCTAATTCCCCTTGTGCTATTGCTGTACTGCATTTAGCTGAGATCACAGCTGGGCCGGCCATTTGCAGGGGGCAAAGTGTAATAATGTAATTATAGTGTAATAGCGTAGTAATAAGCCAAAGCTGCATGCATAGCTATGGGGTGTGTAGCCTCGTTGGCGCAGTAGGCAGCGCGTCAGTCTCATAATCTGAAGGTCGTGAGTTCGAGCCTCTCACGGGGCAGCAGTTTTACACAGCAGGGGCTATACAGACGGTAGCTACAAAGACATATACTTGTGCTGTGTCCACACCGAGGGGCTAGCATCCGGCTTGTAAATTGAGGCTATATAGGAAGTGTGACAGTTCATATGAATGGCCTCTAGTCTCGCTGTTTCACCGCAGTTCCACTCCTGCTGGTTGCAGAAGCAATTAGGCTGTATTCAAGCCGATGGGTTTTTGGCCAAACTTTTCACTTGATTTTATTACCTTAAAATGTATCTCCATTTGTGGGTGTGAGAGAAAAGGCACTGCTGAGATTCGAACTCAGGATCTCCTGCTTACTAGGCAGGCGCTTTAACCAACTAAGCCACAGCGCCACATGTCACCGAACTGGTTTCAGCATGTCAAATGCAGCACCAGGAATGTGGTTTCAGATTAAACCTAATCAATCTGCATGTGTGTGTGCGAGAGAGAAAAGGCACTGTTTACTAGACAGGCACTTTTACACAGCAGGGGCTATACAGACGGTAGCTACAAAGACATATACTTGTGCTGTGTCCACACCGAGGGGCTAGCATCCGACTTGTAAATTGAGGCTATATAGGAAGTGTGACAGTTCATATGAATGGCCTCTAGTCTCGCTGTTTTACCGCAGTTCCACTCCTGCTGGTTGCAGAAGCAATTAGGCTGTATTCAAGCCGATGGGTTTTTGGCCAAACTTTTCACTTGATTTTATTACCTTAAAATGTATCTCCATTTGTGGGTGTGAGAGAAAAGGCACTGCTGAGATTCGAACTCAGGATCTCCCGCTTACGAAGCAGGCGCTTTAACCAACTAAGCCACAGCGCCACATGTCACTGAACTGGTTTCAGCATGTCAAATGGAGCACCAGGAATGTGGTTTCAGATTAAACCTACTCAATCTGCATGTGTGTGTGCGAGAGAGAAAAGGCACTGCTGAGATTCGAACTCAGGATCTCCTGTTTACTAGACAGGCACTTTAGTAAACATTGTTATAAATACTATATGCTTCCAGTCGCTAGTTTAAAGTCTTCTCTCAATCACGCATTTTGGTAAATGATGGTCCCATTTATTTTAAAATGAATGATAAAGTAGGGTATGTTTCTAGGGTTTCTACTGATTCTACCGAGTGAAGACCCAAATTGCCGTTTGCATTTCGGACCGGATATCAACCGGATATAGAAAGATGGCGGAATTGAAATCGCTGCAAAATACTTGGACTTGTTTCCATGTAAAAGCATTGTCAGAAGTGGGATTTGAACCCACGCCTCCATTCGGAGACCAGAAGTCCCTTAACCAGGAAGGTTTGCCACCTTGAGTCTGGCGCCTTAGACCGCTCGGCCATCCTGACATAATAATAATAATCATGTAATAACAGTGTAATAGTGTAGTAATAATGCAATAATGATATAATGATAGTGTAATATTATTTCAATGCAATAATAGGCGACCAACTCTTTATAAGCAATTGCTACTATCATTTATGCATGGCCTATTAAGAGGACGGCAGGACTTTGGTACTCTATTGTACTCAATTCATATAATACTTGATTAAACATGATTGTGGAGATGCCGGGGATTGAACCCGGGGCCTCATACATGCAAAGCATGCGCTCTACCACTGAGCTACATCCCCTCCCTGTCATCTGATTCTTTGTCTGTTTGTGGCCTTATATGGAGTTCCGTGTCAGGCATGCCAAGTTATGGAGTCTAGGAGGACATTGTATCTCTAAAGTATTAAATGTAAAGTCTAATATAACGTTTTTTTTCTTCTTAACTAACAAACAAGAGCTGATATCAGAGCATTCAGGGGTGGCAAAAACCCAGAGAAAAGCTCCTTGGAGAATGCGGGCATCGATCCCGCTACCTCTCGCATGCTAAGCGAGCGCTCTACCATTTGAGCTAATTCCCCTTGTGCTATTGCTGTACTGCATTTAGCTGAGATCACAGCTGGGCCGGCCATTTGCAGGGGGCAAAGTGTAATAATGTAATTATAGTGTAATAGCGTAGTAATAAGCCAAAGCTGCATGCATAGCTATGGGGTGTGTAGCCTCGTTGGCGCAGTAGGCAGCGCGTCAGTCTCATAATCTGAAGGTCGTGAGTTCGAGCCTCACACGGGGCAGCAGTTTTACACAGCAGGGGCTATACAGACGGTAGCTACAAAGACATATACTTGTGCTGTGTCCACACCGAGGGGCTAGCATCCGGCTTGTAAATTGAGGCTATATAGGAAGTGTGACAGTTCATATGAATGGCCTCTAGTCTCGCTGTTTCACCGCAGTTCCACTCCTGCTGGTTGCAGAAGCAATTAGGCTGTATTCAAGCCGATGGGTTTTTAGCCAAACTTTTCACTTGATTTTATTACCTTAAAATGTATCTCCATTTGTGGGTGTGAGAGAAAAGGCACTGCTGAGATTCGAACTCAGGATCTCCTGCTTACTAGGCAGGCGCTTTAACCAACTAAGCCACAGCGCCACATGTCACCGAACTGGTTTCAGCATGTCAAATGCAGCACCAGGAATGTGGTTTCAGATTAAACCTAATCAATCTGCATGTGTGTGTGCGAGAGAGAAAAGGCACTGCTGAGATTCGAACTCAGGATCTCCTGTTTACTAGACAGGCACTTTTACACAGCAGGGGCTATACAGACGGTAGCTACAAAGACATATACTTGTGCTGTGTCCACACCGAGGGGCTAGCATCCGACTTGTAAATTGAGGCTATATAGGAAGTGTGACAGTTCATATGAATGGCCTCTAGTCTCGCTGTTTCACCGCAGTTCCACTCCTGCTGGTTGCAGAAGCAATTAGGCTGTATTCAAGCCGATGGGTTTTTGGCCAAACTTTTCACTTGATTTTATTACCTTAAAATGTATCTCCATTTGTGGGTGTGAGAGAAAAGGCACTGCTGAGATTCGAACTCAGGATCTCCCGCTTACGAAGCATGCGCTTTAACCAACTAAGCCACAGCGCCACATGTCACCAAACTGGTTTCAGCATGTCAAATGCAGCACCAGGAATGTGGTTTCAGATTAAACCTAATCAATCTGCATGTATGTGTGCGAGAGAGAAAAGGCACTGCTGAGATTCGAACTCAGGATCTCCTGTTTACTAGACAGGCACTTTAGTAAACATTGTTACAGTCTTCTCTCAATCACGCATTTTGGTAAATGATGGTCCCATTTATTTTAAAATGAATGATAAAGTAGGGTATGTTTCTAGGGTTTCTACTGGTTCTACCGAGTGAAGACCCAAATTGCCGTTTGCATTTCGGACCGGATATCAACCGGATATAGAAAGATGGCGGAATTGAAATCGCTGCAAAATACTTGGACTTGTTTCCATGTAAAAGCATTGTCAGAAGTGGGATTTGAACCCACGCCTCCATTCGGAGACCAGAAGTCCCTTAACCAGGAAGGTTTGACACCTTGAGTCTGGCGCCTTAGACCGCTCGGCCATCCTGACATAATAATAATAATCATGTAATAACAGTGTAATAGTGTAGTAATAATGCAATAATAATATATTGATAGTGTAATATTATTTCAATGCAATAATAGGCGACCAACTCTTTATAAGCAATTGCTACTATCATGTATGCATGGCCTATTAAGAGGACGGCAGGACTTTGGTACTCTATTGTACTCAATTCATCAACAAGACATATAATACTTGATTAAACATGTGGAGATGCCGGGGATTGAACCCGGGGCCTCATACATGCAAAGCATGCGCTCTACCACTGAGCTACATCCCCTCCCTGTCATCTGATTCTTTGTCTGTTTGTGCCCTTATATGGAGTTCCGTGTCAGGCATGCCAAGTTATGGAGTCTAGGAGGCCATTGTATCTCTAAAGTATTACATTTAAAGTCTAATATAACGTTTTTTTCCCTCTTAACTAACAAACAAGAGCTGATATCAGAGCATTCAGGGGTGGCAAAAACCCAGAGAAAAGCTCCTTGGAGAATGCGGGCATCGATCCCGCTACCTCTCGCATGCTAAGCGAGCGCTCTACCATTTGAGCTAATTCCCCTTGTGCTATTGCCGTACTGCATTTAGCTGAGATCACAGCTGGGCCGGCCATTTGCAGGGGGCAAAGTGTAATAATGTAATTATAGTGTAATAGCGTAGTAATAAGCCAAAGCTGCACGCATAGCTATGGGGTGTGTAGCCTCGTTGGCGCAGTAGGCAGCGCGTCAGTCTCATAATCTGAAGGTCGTGAGTTCGAGCCTCACACGGGGCAGCAGGGGCTATACAGACGGTAGCTACAAAGACATACTTGTGCTGTGTCCACACCGAGGGGCTAGCATCCGGCTTGTAAATTGAGGCTATATAGGAAGTGTGACAGTTCATATGAATGGCCTCTAGTCTCGCTGTTTCACCGCAGTTCCACCGCAGTTCCACCGCAGTTCCACTCCTGCTGATTGCAGAAGCTATTAGGCTGTATTCAAGCCGATGGGTTTTTGGACAAACTTTTCACTTGATTTTATTACCTTAAAATGTATCTCCATTTGTGGGTGTGAGAGAAAAGGCACTGCTGAGATTCGAACTCAGGATCTCCTGCTTACTAGGCAGGCGCTTTAACCAACTAAGCCACAGCGCCACATGTCACCGAACTGGTTTCAGCATGTCAAATGCAGCACCAGGAATGTGGTTTCAGATTAAACCTAATCAATCTGCATGTGTGTGTGCGAGAGAGAAAAGGCACTGCTGAGATTCGAACTCAGGATCTCCTGTTTACTAGACAGGCGCTTTTACACAGCAGGGGCTATACAGACGGTAGCTACAAAGACATATACTTGTGCTGTGTCCACACCGAGGGGCTAGCATCCGGCTTGTAAATTGAGGCTATATAGGAAGTGTGACAGTTCATATGAATGGCCTCTAGTCTCGCTGTTTCACCGCAGTTCCACTCCTGCTGGTTGCAGAAGCAATTAGGCTGTATTCAAGCCGATTGGTTTTTGGCCAAACTTTTCACTTGATTTTATTACCTTAAAATGTATCTCCATTTGTGGGTGTGAGAGAAAAGGCACTGCTGAGATTTGAACTCAGGATCTCCTGCTTACTAGGCAGGCGCTTTAACCAACTAAGCCACAGCGCCACATGTCACCGAACTGGTTTCAGCATGTCAAATGCAGCACCAGGAATGTGGTTTCAGATTAAACCTAATCAATCTGCATGTGTGTGCGAGAGAGAAAAGGCACTGCTGAGATTCGAACTCAGGATCTCCTGTTTACTAGACAGGCACTTTTACACAGCAGGGGCTATACAGACGGTAGCTACAAAGACATATACTTGTGCTGTGTCCACACCGAGGGGCTAGCATCCGGCTTGTAAATTGAGGCTATATAGGAAGTGTGACAGTTCATATGAATGGCCTCTAGTCTCGCTGTTTCACCGCAGTTCCACTCCTGCTGGTTGCAGAAGCAATTAGGCTGTATTCAAGCCGAAGGGTTTTTGGCCAAACTTTTCACTTGATTTTATTACCTTAAAATGTATCTCCATTTGTGGGTGTGAGAGAAAAGGCACTGCTGAGATTCGAACTCAGGATCTCCCGCTTACGAAGCAGGCGCTTTAACCAACTAAGCCACAGCGCCACATGTCACCGAACTGGTTTCAGCATGTCAAATGCAGCACCAGGAATGTGGTTTCAGATTAAACCTAATCAATCTGCATGTATGTGTGCGAGAGAGAAAAGGCACTGCTGAGATTCGAACTCAGGATCTCCTGTTTACTAGACAGGCACTTTAGTAAACATTGTTACAGTCTTCTCTCAATCACGCATTTTGGTAAATGATGGTCCCATTTATTTTAAAATGAATGATAAAGTAGGGTATGTTTCTAGGGTTTCTACTGGTTCTACCGAGTGAAGACCCAAATTGCCGTTTGCATTTCGGACCGGATATCAACCGGATATAGAAAGATGGCGGAATTGAAATCGCTGCAAAATACTTGGACTTGTTTCCATGTAAAAGCATTGTCAGAAGTGGGATTTGAACCCACGCCTCCATTCGGAGACCAGAAGTCCCTTAACCAGGAAGGTTTGACACCTTGAGTCTGGCGCCTTAGACCGCTCGGCCATCCTGACATAATAATAATAATCATGTAATAACAGTCTAATAGTGTAGTAATAATGCAATAATAATATATTGATAGTGTAATATTATTTCAATGCAATAATAGGCGACCAACTCTTTATAAGCAATTGCTACTATCATGTATGCATGGCCTATTAAGAGGACGGCAGGACTTTGGTACTCTATTGTACTCAATTCATCAACAAGACATATAATACTTGATTAAACATGTGGAGATGCCGGGGATTGAACCCGGGGCCTCATACATGCAAAGCATGCGCTCTACCACTGAGCTACATCCCCTCCCTGTCATCTGATTCTTTGTCTGTTTGTGCCCTTATATGGAGTTCCGTGTCAGGCATGCCAAGTTATGGAGTCTAGGAGGCCATTGTATCTCTAAAGTATTACATTTAAAGTCTAATATAACGTTTTTTTCCCTCTTAACTAACAAACAAGAGCTGATATCAGAGCATTCAGGGGTGGCAAAAACCCAGAGAAAAGCTCCTTGGAGAATGCGGGCATCGATCCCGCTACCTCTCGCATGCTAAGCGAGCGCTCTACCATTTGAGCTAATTCCCCTTGTGCTATTGCCGTAGTGCATTTAGCTGAGATCACAGCTGGGCCGGCCATTTGCAGGGGGCAAAGTGTAATAATGTAATTATAGTGTAATAGCGTAGTAATAAGCCAAAGCTGCACGCATAGCTATGGGGTGTGTAGCCTCGTTGGCGCAGTAGGCAGCGCGTCAGTCTCATAATCTGAAGGTCGTGAGTTCGAGCCTCACACGGGGCAGCAGTTTTACACAGCAGGGGCTATACAGACGGTAGCTACAAAGACATACTTGTGCTGTGTCCACACCGAGGGGCTAGCATCCGGCTTGTAAATTGAGGCTATATAGGAAGTGTGACAGTTCATATGAATGGCCTCTAGTCTCGCTGTTTCACCGCAGTTCCACTCCTGCTGGTTGCAGAAGCTATTAGGCTGTATTCAAGCCGACGGGTTTTTGGACAAACTTTTCACTTGATTTTATTACCTTAAAATGTATCTCCATTTGTGGGTGTGAGAGAAAAGGCACTGCTGAGATTCGAACTCAGGATCTCCTGCTTACTAGGCAGGCGCTTTAACCAACTAAGCCACAGCGCCACATGTCACCGAACTGGTTTCAGCATGTCAAATGCAGCACCAGGAATGTGGTTTCAGATTAAACCTAATCAATCTGCATGTGTGTGTGCGAGAGAGAAAAGGCACTGCTGAGATTCGAACTCAGGATCTCCTGTTTACTAGACAGGCGCTTTTACACAGCAGGGGCTATACAGACGGTAGCTACAAAGACATATACTTGTGCTGTGTCCACACCGAGGGGCTAGCATCCGGCTTGTAAATTGAGGCTATATAGGAAGTGTGACAGTTCATATGAATGGCCTCTAGTCTCGCTGTTTCACCGCAGTTCCACTCCTGCTGGTTGCAGAAGCAATTAGGCTGTATTCAAGCCGATTGGTTTTTGGCCAAACTTTTCACTTGATTTTATTACCTTAAAATGTATCTCCATTTGTGGGTGTGAGAGAAAAGGCACTGCTGAGATTTGAACTCAGGATCTCCTGCTTACTAGGCAGGCGCTTTAACCAACTAAGCCACAGCGCCACATGTCACCGAACTGGTTTCAGCATGTCAAATGCAGCACCAGGAATGTGGTTTCAGATTAAACCTAATCAATCTGCATGTGTGTGCGAGAGAGAAAAGGCACTGCTGAGATTCGAACTCAGGATCTCCTGTTTACTAGACAGGCACTTTAGTAAACATTGTTACAGTCTTCTCTCAATCACGCATTTTGGTAAATGATGGTCCCATTTATTTTAAAATGAATGATAAAGTAGGGTATGTTTCTAGGGTTTCTACTGGTTCTACCGAGTGAAGACCCAAATTGCCGTTTGCATTTCGGACCGGATATCAACCGGATATAGAAAGATGGCGGAATTGAAATCGCTGCAAAATACTTGGACTTGTTTCCATGTAAAAGCATTGTCAGAAGTGGGATTTGAACCCACGCCTCCATTCGGAGACCAGAAGTCCCTTAACCAGGAAGGTTTGACACCTTGAGTCTGGCGCCTTAGACCGCTCGGCCATCCTGACATAATAATAATAATCATGTAATAACAGTGTAATAGTGTAGTAATAATGCAATAATAATATATTGATAGTGTAATATTATTTCAATGCAATAATAGGCGACCAACTCTTTATAAGCAATTGCTACTATCATGTATGCATGGCCTATTAAGAGGACGGCAGGACTTTGGTACTCTATTGTACTCAATTCATCAACAAGACATATAATACTTGATTAAACATGATTGTGTTGATGCCGGGGATTGAACCCGGGGCCTCATACATGCAAAGCATGCGCTCTACCACTGAGCTACATCCCCTCCCTGTCATCTGATTCTTTGTCTGTTTGTGCCCTTATATGGAGTTCCGTGTCAGGCATGCCAAGTTATGGAGTCTAGGAGGCCATTGTATCTCTAAAGTATTACATTTAAAGTCTACTATAACGTTTTTTTTTCTTCTTAACTAACAAACAAGAGCTGATATCAGAGCATTCAGGGGTGGCAAAAACCCAGAGAAAAGCTCCTTGGAGAATGCGGGCATCGATCCCGCTACCTCTCGCATGCTAAGCGAGCGCTCTACCATTTGAGCTAATTCCCCTTGTGCTATTGCTGTACTGCATTTAGCTGAGATCACAGCTGGGCCGGCCATTTGCAGGGGGCAAAGTGTAATAATGTAATTATAGTGTAATAGCGTAGTAATAAGCCAAAGCTGCATGCATAGCTATGGGGTGTGTAGCCTCGTTGGCGCAGTAGGCAGCGCGTCAGTCTCATAATCTGAAGGTCGTGAGTTCGAGCCTCACACGGGGCAGCAGTTTTACACAGCAGGGGCTATACAGACGGTAGCTACAAAGACATATACTTGTGCTGTGTCCACACCGAGGGGCTAGCATCCGGCTTGTAAATTGAGGCTATATAGGAAGTGTGACAGTTCATATGAATGGCCTCTAGTCTCGCTGTTTCACCGCAGTTCCACTCCTGCTGGTTGCAGAAGCAATTAGGCTGTATTCAAGCCGAAGGGTTTTTGGCCAAACTTTTCACTTGATTTTATTACCTTAAAATGTATCTCCATTTGTGGGTGTGAGAGAAAAGGCACTGCTGAGATTCGAACTCAGGATCTCCCGCTTACGAAGCAGGCGCTTTAACCAACTAAGCCACAGCGCCACATGTCACCGAACTGGTTTCAGCATGTCAAATGCAGCACCAGGAATGTGGTTTCAGATTAAACCTAATCAATCTGCATGTATGTGTGCGAGAGAGAAAAGGCACTGCTGAGATTCGAACTCAGGATCTCCTGTTTACTAGACAGGCACTTTAGTAAACATTGTTACAGTCTTCTCTCAATCACGCATTTTGGTAAATGATGGTCCCATTTATTTTAAAATGAATGATAAAGTAGGGTATGTTTCTAGGGTTTCTACTGGTTCTACCGAGTGAAGACCCAAATTGCCGTTTGCATTTCGGACCGGATATCAACCGGATATAGAAAGATGGCGGAATTGAAATCGCTGCAAAATACTTGGACTTGTTTCCATGTAAAAGCATTGTCAGAAGTGGGATTTGAACCCACGCCTCCATTCGGAGACCAGAAGTCCCTTAACCAGGAAGGTTTGACACCTTGAGTCTGGCGCCTTAGACCGCTCGGCCATCCTGACATAATAATAATAATAATCATGTAATAACAGTCTAATAGTGTAGTAATAATGCAATAATAATATATTGATAGTGTAATATTATTTCAATGCAATAATAGGCGACCAACTCTTTATAAGCAATTGCTACTATCATGTATGCATGGCCTATTAAGAGGACGGCAGGACTTTGGTACTCTATTGTACTCAATTCATCAACAAGACATATAATACTTGATTAAACATGTGGAGATGCCGGGGATTGAACCCGGGGCCTCATACATGCAAAGCATGCGCTCTACCACTGAGCTACATCCCCTCCCTGTCATCTGATTCTTTGTCTGTTTGTGCCCTTATATGGAGTTCCGTGTCAGGCATGCCAAGTTATGGAGTCTAGGAGGCCATTGTATCTCTAAAGTATTACATTTAAAGTCTAATATAACGTTTTTTTCCCTCTTAACTAACAAACAAGAGCTGATATCAGAGCATTCAGGGGTGGCAAAAACCCAGAGAAAAGCTCCTTGGAGAATGCGGGCATCGATCCCGCTACCTCTCGCATGCTAAGCGAGCGCTCTACCATTTGAGCTAATTCCCCTTGTGCTATTGCCGTAGTGCATTTAGCTGAGATCACAGCTGGGCCGGCCATTTGCAGGGGGCAAAGTGTAATAATGTAATTATAGTGTAATAGCGTAGTAATAAGCCAAAGCTGCACGCATAGCTATGGGGTGTGTAGCCTCGTTGGCGCAGTAGGCAGCGCGTCAGTCTCATAATCTGAAGGTCGTGAGTTCGAGCCTCACACGGGGCAGCAGTTTTACACAGCAGGGGCTATACAGACGGTAGCTACAAAGACATACTTGTGCTGTGTCCACACCGAGGGGCTAGCATCCGGCTTGTAAATTGAGGCTATATAGGAAGTGTGACAGTTCATATGAATGGCCTCTAGTCTCGCTGTTTCACCGCAGTTCCACTCCTGCTGGTTGCAGAAGCTATTAGGCTGTATTCAAGCCGACGGGTTTTTGGACAAACTTTTCACTTGATTTTATTACCTTAAAATGTATCTCCATTTGTGGGTGTGAGAGAAAAGGCACTGCTGAGATTCGAACTCAGGATCTCCTGCTTACTAGGCAGGCGCTTTAACCAACTAAGCCACAGCGCCACATGTCACCGAACTGGTTTCAGCATGTCAAATGCAGCACCAGGAATGTGGTTTCAGATTAAACCTAATCAATCTGCATGTGTGTGTGCGAGAGAGAAAAGGCACTGCTGAGATTCGAACTCAGGATCTCCTGTTTACTAGACAGGCGCTTTTACACAGCAGGGGCTATACAGACGGTAGCTACAAAGACATATACTTGTGCTGTGTCCACACCGAGGGGCTAGCATCCGGCTTGTAAATTGAGGCTATATAGGAAGTGTGACAGTTCATATGAATGGCCTCTAGTCTCGCTGTTTCACCGCAGTTCCACTCCTGCTGGTTGCAGAAGCAATTAGGCTGTATTCAAGCCGATTGGTTTTTGGCCAAACTTTTCACTTGATTTTATTACCTTAAAATGTATCTCCATTTGTGGGTGTGAGAGAAAAGGCACTGCTGAGATTTGAACTCAGGATCTCCTGCTTACTAGGCAGGCGCTTTAACCAACTAAGCCACAGCGCCACATGTCACCGAACTGGTTTCAGCATGTCAAATGCAGCACCAGGAATGTGGTTTCAGATTAAACCTAATCAATCTGCATGTGTGTGCGAGAGAGAAAAGGCACTGCTGAGATTCGAACTCAGGATCTCCTGTTTACTAGACAGGCACTTTAGTAAACATTGTTACAGTCTTCTCTCAATCACGCATTTTGGTAAATGATGGTCCCATTTATTTTAAAATGAATGATAAAGTAGGGTATGTTTCTAGGGTTTCTACTGGTTCTACCGAGTGAAGACCCAAATTGCCGTTTGCATTTCGGACCGGATATCAACCGGATATAGAAAGATGGCGGAATTGAAATCGCTGCAAAATACTTGGACTTGTTTCCATGTAAAAGCATTGTCAGAAGTGGGATTTGAACCCACGCCTCCATTCGGAGACCAGAAGTCCCTTAACCAGGAAGGTTTGACACCTTGAGTCTGGCGCCTTAGACCGCTCGGCCATCCTGACATAATAATAATAATCATGTAATAACAGTGTAATAGTGTAGTAATAATGCAATAATAATATATTGATAGTGTAATATTATTTCAATGCAATAATAGGCGACCAACTCTTTATAAGCAATTGCTACTATCATGTATGCATGGCCTATTAAGAGGACGGCAGGACTTTGGTACTCTATTGTACTCAATTCATCAACAAGACATATAATACTTGATTAAACATGATTGTGTTGATGCCGGGGATTGAACCCGGGGCCTCATACATGCAAAGCATGCGCTCTACCACTGAGCTACATCCCCTCCCTGTCATCTGATTCTTTGTCTGTTTGTGCCCTTATATGGAGTTCCGTGTCAGGCATGCCAAGTTATGGAGTCTAGGAGGCCATTGTATCTCTAAAGTATTACATTTAAAGTCTACTATAACGTTTTTTTTTCTTCTTAACTAACAAACAAGAGCTGATATCAGAGCATTCAGGGGTGGCAAAAACCCAGAGAAAAGCTCCTTGGAGAATGCGGGCATCGATCCCGCTACCTCTCGCATGCTAAGCGAGCGCTCTACCATTTGAGCTAATTCCCCTTGTGCTATTGCTGTACTGCATTTAGCTGAGATCACAGCTGGGCCGGCCATTTGCAGGGGGCAAAGTGTAATAATGTAATTATAGTGTAATAGCGTAGTAATAAGCCAAAGCTGCATGCATAGCTATGGGGTGTGTAGCCTCGTTGGCGCAGTAGGCAGCGCGTCAGTCTCATAATCTGAAGGTCGTGAGTTCGAGCCTCACACGGGGCAGCAGTTTTACACAGCAGGGGCTATACAGACGGTAGCTACAAAGACATATACTTGTGCTGTGTCCACACCGAGGGGCTAGCATCCGGCTTGTAAATTGAGGCTATATAGGAAGTGTGACAGTTCATATGAATGGCCTCTAGTCTCGCTGTTTCACCGCAGTTCCACTCCTGCTGGTTGCAGAAGCAATTAGGCTGTATTCAAGCCGATGGGTTTTTGGCCAAACTTTTCACTTGATTTTATTACCTTAAAATGTATCTCCATTTGTGGGTGTGAGAGAAAAGGCACTGCTGAGATTCGAACTCAGGATCTCCTGCTTACTAGGCAGGCGCTTTAACCAACTAAGCCACAGCGCCACATGTCACCGAACTGGTTTCAGCATGTCAAATGCAGCACCAGGAATGTGGTTTCAGATTAAACCTAATCAATCTGCATGTGTGTGTGCGAGAGAGAAAAGGCACTGCTGAGATTCGAACTCAGGATCTCCTGTTTACTAGACAGGCACTTTTACACAGCAGGGGCTATACAGACGGTAGCTACAAAGACATATACTTGTGCTGTGTCCACACCGAGGGGCTAGCATCCGACTTGTAAATTGAGGCTATATAGGAAGTGTGACAGTTCATATGAATGGCCTCTAGTCTCGCTGTTTTACCGCAGTTCCACTCCTGCTGGTTGCAGAAGCAATTAGGCTGTATTCAAGCCGATGGGTTTTTGGCCAAACTTTTCACTTGATTTTATTACCTTAAAATGTATCTCCATTTGTGGGTGTGAGAGAAAAGGCACTGCTGAGATTCGAACTCAGGATCTCCCGCTTACGAAGCAGGCGCTTTAACCAACTAAGCCACAGCGCCACATGTCACTGAACTGGTTTCAGCATGTCAAATGGAGCACCAGGAATGTGGTTTCAGATTAAACCTACTCAATCTGCATGTGTGTGTGCGAGAGAGAAAAGGCACTGCTGAGATTCGAACTCAGGATCTCCTGTTTACTAGACAGGCACTTTAGTAAACATTGTTATAAATACTATATGCTTCCAGTCGCTAGTTTAAAGTCTTCTCTCAATCACGCATTTTGGTAAATGATGGTCCCATTTATTTTAAAATGAATGATAAAGTAGGGTATGTTTCTAGGGTTTCTACTGGTTCTACCGAGTGAAGACCCAAATTGCCGTTTGCATTTCGGACCGGATATCAACCGGATATAGAAAGATGGCGGAATTGAAATCGCTGCAAAATACTTGGACTTGTTTCCATGTAAAAGCATTGTCAGAAGTGGGATTTGAACCCACGCCTCCATTCGGAGACCAGAAGTCCCTTAACCAGGAAGGTTTGACACCTTGAGTCTGGCGCCTTAGACCGCTCGGCCATCCTGACATAATAATAATAATCATGTAATAACAGTGTAATAGTGTAGTAATAATGCAATAATAATATATTGATAGTGTAATATTATTTCAATGCAATAATAGGCGACCAACTCTTTATAAGCAATTGCTACTATCATGTATGCATGGCCTATTAAGAGGACGGCAGGACTTTGGTACTCTATTGTACTCAATTCATCAACAAGACATATAATACTTGATTAAACATGATTGTGTTGATGCCGGGGATTGAACCCGGGGCCTCATACATGCAAAGCATGCGCTCTACCACTGAGCTACATCCCCTCCCTGTCATCTGATTCTTTGTCTGTTTGTGCCCTTATATGGAGTTCCGTGTCAGGCATGCCAAGTTATGGAGTCTAGGAGGCCATTGTATCTCTAAAGTATTACATTTAAAGTCTACTATAACGTTTTTTTTTCTTCTTAACTAACAAACAAGAGCTGATATCAGAGCATTCAGGGGTGGCAAAAACCCAGAGAAAAGCTCCTTGGAGAATGCGGGCATCGATCCCGCTACCTCTCGCATGCTAAGCGAGCGCTCTACCATTTGAGCTAATTCCCCTTGTGCTATTGCTGTACTGCATTTAGCTGAGATCACAGCTGGGCCGGCCATTTGCAGGGGGCAAAGTGTAATAATGTAATTATAGTGTAATAGCGTAGTAATAAGCCAAAGCTGCATGCATAGCTATGGGGTGTGTAGCCTCGTTGGCGCAGTAGGCAGCGCGTCAGTCTCATAATCTGAAGGTCGTGAGTTCGAGCCTCACACGGGGCAGCAGTTTTACACAGCAGGGGCTATACAGACGGTAGCTACAAAGACATATACTTGTGCTGTGTCCACACCGAGGGGCTAGCATCTGGCTTGTAAATTGAGGCTATATAGGAAGTGTGACAGTTCATATGAATGGCCTCTAGTCTCGCTGTTTCACCGCAGTTCCACTCCTGCTGGTTGCAGAAGCAATTAGGCTGTATTCAAGCCGATGGGTTTTTGGCCAAACTTTTCACTTGATTTTATTACCTTAAAATGTATCTCCATTTGTGGGTGTGAGAGAAAAGGCACTGCTGAGATTCGAACTCAGGATCTCCTGCTTACTAGGCAGGCGCTTTAACCAACTAAGCCACAGCGCCACATGTCACCGAACTGGTTTCAGCATGTCAAATGCAGCACCAGGAATGTGGTTTCAGATTAAACCTAATCAATCTGCATGTGTGTGTGCGAGAGAGAAAAGGCACTGCTGAGATTCGAACTCAGGATCTCCTGTTTACTAGACAGGCACTTTTACACAGCAGGGGCTATACAGACGGTAGCTACAAAGACATATACTTGTGCTGTGTCCACACCGAGGGGCTAGCATCCGACTTGTAAATTGAGGCTATATAGGAAGTGTGACAGTTCATATGAATGGCCTCTAGTCTCGCTGTTTTACCGCAGTTCCACTCCTGCTGGTTGCAGAAGCAATTAGGCTGTATTCAAGCCGATGGGTTTTTGGCCAAACTTTTCACTTGATTTTATTACCTTAAAATGTATCTCCATTTGTGGGTGTGAGAGAAAAGGCACTGCTGAGATTCGAACTCAGGATCTCCCGCTTACGAAGCAGGCGCTTTAACCAACTAAGCCACAGCGCCACATGTCACTGAACTGGTTTCAGCATGTCAAATGGAGCACCAGGAATGTGGTTTCAGATTAAACCTACTCAATCTGCATGTGTGTGTGCGAGAGAGAAAAGGCACTGCTGAGATTCGAACTCAGGATCTCCTGTTTACTAGACAGGCACTTTAGTAAACATTGTTATAAATACTATATGCTTCCAGTCGCTAGTTTAAAGTCTTCTCTCAATCACGCATTTTGGTAAATGATGGTCCCATTTATTTTAAAATGAATGATAAAGTAGGGTATGTTTCTAGGGTTTCTACTGGTTCTACCGAGTGAAGACCCAAATTGCCGTTTGCATTTCGGACCGGATATCAACCGGATATAGAAAGATGGCGGAATTGAAATCGCTGCAAAATACTTGGACTTGTTTCCATGTAAAAGCATTGTCAGAAGTGGGATTTGAACCCACGCCTCCATTCGGAGACCAGAAGTCCCTTAACCAGGAAGGTTTGACACCTTGAGTCTGGCGCCTTAGACCGCTCGGCCATCCTGACATAATAATAATAATCATGTAATAACAGTGTAATAGTGTAGTAATAATGCAATAATAATATATTGATAGTGTAATATTATTTCAATGCAATAATAGGCGACCAACTCTTTATAAGCAATTGCTACTATCATGTATGCATGGCCTATTAAGAGGACGGCAGGACTTTGGTACTCTATTGTACTCAATTCATCAACAAGACATATAATACTTGATTAAACATGATTGTGTTGATGCCGGGGATTGAACCCGGGGCCTCATACATGCAAAGCATGCGCTCTACCACTGAGCTACATCCCCTCCCTGTCATCTGATTCTTTGTCTGTTTGTGCCCTTATATGGAGTTCCGTGTCAGGCATGCCAAGTTATGGAGTCTAGGAGGCCATTGTATCTCTAAAGTATTACATTTAAAGTCTACTATAACGTTTTTTTTTCTTCTTAACTAACAAACAAGAGCTGATATCAGAGCATTCAGGGGTGGCAAAAACCCAGAGAAAAGCTCCTTGGAGAATGCGGGCATCGATCCCGCTACCTCTCGCATGCTAAGCGAGCGCTCTACCATTTGAGCTAATTCCCCTTGTGCTATTGCTGTACTGCATTTAGCTGAGATCACAGCTGGGCCGGCCATTTGCAGGGGGCAAAGTGTAATAATGTAATTATAGTGTAATAGCGTAGTAATAAGCCAAAGCTGCATGCATAGCTATGGGGTGTGTAGCCTCGTTGGCGCAGTAGGCAGCGCGTCAGTCTCATAATCTGAAGGTCGTGAGTTCGAGCCTCACACGGGGCAGCAGTTTTACACAGCAGGGGCTATACAGACGGTAGCTACAAAGACATATACTTGTGCTGTGTCCACACCGAGGGGCTAGCATCTGGCTTGTAAATTGAGGCTATATAGGAAGTGTGACAGTTCATATGAATGGCCTCTAGTCTCGCTGTTTCACCGCAGTTCCACTCCTGCTGGTTGCAGAAGCAATTAGGCTGTATTCAAGCCGATGGGTTTTTGGCCAAACTTTTCACTTGATTTTATTACCTTAAAATGTATCTCCATTTGTGGGTGTGAGAGAAAAGGCACTGCTGAGATTCGAACTCAGGATCTCCTGCTTACTAGGCAGGCGCTTTAACCAACTAAGCCACAGCGCCACATGTCACCGAACTGGTTTCAGCATGTCAAATGCAGCACCAGGAATGTGGTTTCAGATTAAACCTAATCAATCTGCATGTGTGTGTGCGAGAGAGAAAAGGCACTGCTGAGATTCGAACTCAGGATCTCCTGTTTACTAGACAGGCACTTTTACACAGCAGGGGCTATACAGACGGTAGCTACAAAGACATATACTTGTGCTGTGTCCACACCGAGGGGCTAGCATCCGACTTGTAAATTGAGGCTATATAGGAAGTGTGACAGTTCATATGAATGGCCTCTAGTCTCGCTGTTTTACCGCAGTTCCACTCCTGCTGGTTGCAGAAGCAATTAGGCTGTATTCAAGCCGATGGGTTTTTGGCCAAACTTTTCACTTGATTTTATTACCTTAAAATGTATCTCCATTTGTGGGTGTGAGAGAAAAGGCACTGCTGAGATTCGAACTCAGGATCTCCCGCTTACGAAGCAGGCGCTTTAACCAACTAAGCCACAGCGCCACATGTCACTGAACTGGTTTCAGCATGTCAAATGGAGCACCAGGAATGTGGTTTCAGATTAAACCTACTCAATCTGCATGTGTGTGTGCGAGAGAGAAAAGGCACTGCTGAGATTCGAACTCAGGATCTCCTGTTTACTAGACAGGCACTTTAGTAAACATTGTTATAAATACTATATGCTTCCAGTCGCTAGTTTAAAGTCTTCTCTCAATCACGCATTTTGGTAAATGATGGTCCCATTTATTTTAAAATGAATGATAAAGTAGGGTATGTTTCTAGGGTTTCTACTGGTTCTACCGAGTGAAGACCCAAATTGCCGTTTGCATTTCGGACCGGATATCAACCGGATATAGAAAGATGGCGGAATTGAAATCGCTGCAAAATACTTGGACTTGTTTCCATGTAAAAGCATTGTCAGAAGTGGGATTTGAACCCACGCCTCCATTCGGAGACCAGAAGTCCCTTAACCAGGAAGGTTTGCCACCTTGAGTCTGGCGCCTTAGACCGCTCGGCCATCCTGACATAATAATAATAATCATGTAATAACAGTGTAATAGTGTAGTAATAATGCAATAATGATATAATGATAGTGTAATATTATTTCAATGCAATAATAGGCGACCAACTCTTTATAAGCAATTGCTACTATCATTTATGCATGGCCTATTAAGAGGACGGCAGGACTTTGGTACTCTATTGTACTCAATTCATCAACAAGACATATAATACTTGATTAAACATGATTGTGGAGATGCCGGGGATTGAACCCGGGGCCTCATACATGCAAAGCATGCGCTCTACCACTGAGCTACATCCCCTCCCTGTCATCTGATTCTTTGTCTGTTTGTGCCCATATATGGAGTTCCGTGTCAGGCATGCCAAGTTGTGGAGTCTAGGAGGCCATTGTATCTCGAAAGTATTACATTTAAAGTCTAATATAACGTTTTTTTTTTTCTTAACTAACAAACAAGAGCTGATATCAGAGCATTCAGGGGTGGCAAAAACCCAGAGAAAAGCTCCTTGGAGAATGCGGGCATCGATCCCGCTACCTCTCGCATGCTAAGCGAGCGCTCTACCATTTGAGCTAATTCCCCTTGTGCTATTGCTGTACTGCATTTAGCTGAGATCACAGCTGGGCCGGCCATTTGCAGGGGGCAAAGTGTAATAATGTAATTATAGTGTAATAGCGTAGTAATAAGCCAAAGCTGCATGCATAGCTATGGGGTGTGTAGCCTCGTTGGCGCAGTAGGCAGCGCGTCAGTCTCATAATCTGAAGGTCGTGAGTTCGAGCCTCACACGGGGCAGCAGTTTTACACAGCAGGGGCTATACAGACGGTAGCTACAAAGACATATACTTGTGCTGTGTCCACACCGAGGGGCTAGCATCCGGCTTGTAAATTGAGGCTATATAGGAAGTCTGACAGTTCATATGAATGGCCTCTAGTCTCGCTGTTTCACCGCAGTTCCACTCCTGCTGGTTGCAGAAGCAATTAGGCTGTATTCAAGCCGATGGGTTTTTGGCCAAACTTTTCACTTGATTTTATTACCTTAAAATGTATCTCCATTTGTGGGTGTGAGAGAAAAGGCACTGCTGAGATTCGAACTCAGGATCTCCCGCTTACGAAGCAGGCGCTTTAACCAACTAAGCCACAGCGCCACATGTCACTGAACTGGTTTCAGCATGTCAAATTCAGCACCAGGAATGTGGTTTCAGATTAAACCTAATCAATCTGCATGTGTGTGTGCGAGAGAGAAAAGGCACTGCTGAGATTCGAACTCAGGATCTCCTGTTTACTAGACAGGCACTTTAGTAAACATTGTTATAAATACGATATGCTTCCAGTCGCTAGTTTAAGGTCTTCTCTAAATCACGCATTTTGGTAAATGATGGTCCCATTTATTTTAAAATGAATGATAAAGTAGGGTATGTTTCTAGGGTTTCTACTGGTTCTACCGAGTGAAGACCCAAATTGCCGTTTGCATTTCGGACCGGATATCAACCGGATATAGAAAGATGGCGGAATTGAAATCGCTGCAAAATACTTGGACTTGTTTCCATGTAAAAGCATTGTCAGAAGTGGGATTTGAACCCACGCCTCCATTCGGAGACCAGAAGTCCCTTAACCAGGAAGGTTTGCCACCTTGAGTCTGGCGCCTTAGACCGCTCGGCCATCCTGACATAATAATAATAATAATCTAATAACAGTGTAATAGTGTAGTAATAATGATATAATGATAGTGTCATATTATTTCAATGCAATAATAGGTGACCAACTCTTTATAAGCAATTGCTACTATCATTTATGCATGGCTTATTAAGAGGACGGCAGGACTTTGGTACTCTATTGTACTCAATTCATCAACAAGACATATAATACTTGATTAAACATGTGGAGATGCCGGGGATTGAACCCGGGGCCTCATACATGCAAAGCATGCGCTCTACCACTGAGCTACATCCCCTCCCTGTCATCTGATTCTTTGTCTGTTTGTGGCCTTATATGGAGTTCCGTGTCAGGCATGCCAAGTTATGGAGTCTAGGAGGCCATTGTATCTCTAAAGTATTACATTTAAAGTCTACTATAAAGTTTTTTTTTTTCTTAACTAACAAACAAGAGCTGATATCAGAGCATTCAGGGGTGGCAAAAACCCTGAGAAAAGCTCCTTGGAGAATGCGGGCATCGATCCCGCTACCTCTCGCATGCTAAGCGAGCGCTCTACCATTTGAGCTAATTCCCCTTGTGCTATTGCCGTACTGCATTTAGCTGAGATCACAGCTGGGCCGGCCATTTGCAGGGGGCAAAGTGTAATAATGTAATTATAGTGTAATAGCGTAGTAATAAGCCAAACCTGCATGCATAGCTATGGGGTGTGTAGCCTCGTTGGCGCAGTAGGCAGCGCGTCAGTCTCATAATCTGAAGGTCGTGAGTTCGAGCCTCACACGGGGCAGCAGTTTTACACAGCAGGGGCTATACAGACGGTAGCTACAAAGACATATACTTGTGCTGTGTCCACACCGAGGGGCTAGCATCCGGCTTGTAAATTGAGGCTATATAGGAAGTGTGACAGTTCATATGAATGGCCTCTAGTCTCGCTGTTTCACCGCAGTTCCACTCCTGCTGGTTGCAGAAGCAATTAGGCTGTATTCAAGCCGATGGGTTTTTGGCCAAACTTTTCACTTGATTTTATTACCTTAAAATGTATCTCCATTTGTGGGTGTGAGAGAAAAGGCACTGCTGAGATTCAAACTCAGGATCTCCTGCTTACTAGGCAGGCGCTTTAACCAACTAAGCCACAGCGCCACATGTCACCGAACTGGTTTCAGCATGTCAAATGCAGCACCAGGAATGTGGTTTCAGATTAAACCTAATCAATCTGCATGTGTGTGTGCGAGAGAGAAAAGGCACTGCTGAGATTCGAACTCAGGATCTCCTGTTTACTAGACAGGCACTTTTACACAGCAGGGGCTATACAGACGGTAGCTACAAAGACATATACTTGTGCTGTGTCCACACCGAGGGGCTAGCATCCGACTTGTAAATTGAGGCTATATAGGAAGTGTGACAGTTCATATGAATGGCCTCTAGTCTCGCTGTTTTACCGCAGTTCCACTCCTGCTGGTTGCAGAAGCAATTAGGCTGTATTCAAGCCGATGGGTTTTTGGCCAAACTTTTCACTTGATTTTATTACCTTAAAATGTTTCTCCATTTGTGGGTGTGAGAGAAAAGGCACTGCTGAGATTCGAACTCAGGATCTCCCGCTTACGAAGCAGGCGCTTTAACCAACTAAGCCACAGCGCCACATGTCACTGAACTGGTTTCAGCATGTCAAATGCAGCACCAGGAATGTGGTTTCAGATTAAACCTAATCAATCTGCATGTGTGTGTGCGAGAGAGAAAAGGCACTGCTGAGATTCGAACTCAGGATCTCCTGTTTACTAGACAGGCACTTTAGTAAACATTGTTATAAATACTATATGCTTCCAGTCGCTAGTTTAAAGTCTTCTCTCAATCACGCAATCACGCTACCTCTCGCATGCTAAGCGAGCGCTCTACCATTTGAGCTAATTCCCCTTCTGCCATTGCTGTACTGCATTTAGCTGAGATTACAGCTTAATAAGCCAAAGCTGCATGCATAGCTATGGGGTTTGTAGCCTCGTTGGCGCAGTAGGCAGCGCGTCAGTCTCATAATCTGAAGGTCGTGAGTTCGAGCCTCACACGGGGCAGCAGTTTTACACAGCAGGGGCTATACAGACGGTAGCTACAAAGACATATACTTGTGCTGTGTCCACACCGAGGGGCTAGCATCCGGCTTGTAAATTGAGGCTATATAGGAAGTGTGACAGTTCATATGAATGGCCTCTAGTCTCGCTGTTTCACCGCAGTTCCACTCCTGCTGGTTGCAGAAGCAATTAGGCTGTATTCAAGCCGATGGGTTTTTGGCCAAACTTTTCACTTGATTTTATTACCTTAAAATGTATCTCCATTTGTGGGTGTGAGAGAAAAGGCACTGCTGAGATTCGAACTCAGGATCTCCTGCTTACTAGGCAGGCGCTTTAACCAACTAAGCCACAGCGCCACATGTCACCGAACTGGTTTCAGCATGCCAAATGCAGCACCAGGAATGTGGTTTCAGATTAAACCTAATCAATCTGCATGTGTGTGTGCGAGAGAGAAAAGGCACTGCTGAGATTCGAACTCAGGATCTCCTGTTTACTAGACAGGCACTTTTACACAGCAGGGGCTATACAGACGGTAGCTACAAAGACATATACTTGTGCTGTGTCCACACCGAGGGGCTAGCATCCGACTTGTAAATTGAGGCTATATAGGAAGTGTGACAGTTCATATGAATGGCCTCTAGTCTCGCTGTTTTACCGCAGTTCCACTCCTGCTGGTTGCAGAAGCAATTAGGCTGTATTCAAGCCGATGGGTTTTTGGCCAAACTTTTCACTTGATTTTATTACCTTAAAATGTATCTCCATTTGTGGGTGTGAGAGAAAAGGCACTGCTGAGATTCGAACTCAGGATCTCCCGCTTACGAAGCAGGCGCTTTAACCAACTAAGCCACAGCGCCACATGTCACTGAACTGGTTTCAGCATGTCAAATGCAGCACCAGGAATGTGGTTTCAGATTAAACCTAATCAATCTGCATGTGTGTGTGCGAGAGAGAAAAGGCACTGCTGAGATTCGAACTCAGGATCTCCTGTTTACTAGACAGGCACTTTAGTAAACATTGTTATAAATACTATATGCTTCCAGTCGCTAGTTTAAAGGTATCATGACATTCATTTTCACTTTTTTTATTTTCAATGTTTTATTTGGGGTTTTATGACCTCAATTACACCCCAAAAACCTGAACTTAGAACATTCAGTGGATTTTCTGTGGTCTGGGGTTTTCTGAATAATTAGGCTGAAAAGTAATCTGAGCTTGGCCCTTCGACAGTGAGGTCACAGTCGATTAATCCCGCCCACTCTCCTCCTCGCCCCTCCCCTCCCCTATCCTTTCCTTTGGGGGGGCGGAGCAGAGGCGATGATTGACAGGCAAAATCCCTCGCCAGCGACACCCGCAGGCAAAGATTTCTTTTTTCATTGCAGTTGAAAAGGCTTTAGAAATGTGAGAGAAAAACACCTGCCATGGATCACTGGAATGGAATTTTCACTTAAAACTTTTTGTACACTTTTGAAGGACCAGGACAAAGACTTTGAATGTGGTGTAAAAGTGAATGTCATTAAACCTTTAAAGTCTTCTCTCAATCACGCATTTTGATAAATGATGGTCCCATTTATTTTAAAATGAATGATAAAGTAGGGTATGTTTCTAGGGTTTCTACTGGTTCTACCGAGTGAAGACCCAAATTGCCGTTTGCATTTCGGACCGGATATCAACCGGATATAGAAAGATGGCGGAATTGAAATCGCTGCAAAATACTTGGACTTGTTTCCATGTAAAAGCATTGTCAGAAGTGGGATTTGAACCCACGCCTCCATTCGGAGACCAGAAGTCCCTTAACCAGGAAGGTTTGCCACCTTGAGTGTGGCGCCTTAGACCGCTCGGCCATCCTGACATAATAATAATAATCATGTAATAACAGTGTAATAGTGTAGTAATAATGCAATAATAATATATTGATAGTGTAATATTATTTCAATGCAATAATAGGCGACCAACTCTTTATAAGCAATTGCTACTATCATTTATGCATGGCCTATTAAGAGGACGGCAGGACTTTGGTACTCTATTGTACTCAATTCATATAATACTTGATTAAACATGTGGAGATGCCGGGGATTGAACCCGGGGCCTCATACATGCAAAGCATGCGCTCTACCACTGAGCTACATCCCCTCCCTGTCATCTGATTCTTTGTCTGTTTGTGGCCTTATATGGAGTTCCGTGTCAGGCATGCCAAGTTATGGAGTCTAGGAGGCCATTGTATCTCTAAAGTATTACATTTAAAGTCTACTATAAAGTTTTTTTTTTTCTTAACTAACAAACAAGAGCTGATATCAGAGCATTCAGGGGTGGCAAAAACCCTGAGAAAAGCTCCTTGGAGAATGCGGGCATCGATCCCGCTACCTCTCGCATGCTAAGCGAGCGCTCTACCATTTGAGCTAATTCCCCTTGTGCTATTGCCGTACTGCATTTAGCTGAGATCACAGCTGGGCCGGCCATTTGCAGGGGGCAAAGTGTAATAATGTAATTATAGTGTAATAGCGTAGTAATAAGCCAAACCTGCATGCATAGCTATGGGGTGTGTAGCCTCGTTGGCGCAGTAGGCAGCGCGTCAGTCTCATAATCTGAAGGTCGTGAGTTCGAGCCTCACACGGGGCAGCAGTTTTACACAGCAGGGGCTATACAGACGGTAGCTACAAAGACATATACTTGTGCTGTGTCCACACCAAGGGGCTAGCATCCGGCTTGTAAATTGAGGCTATATAGGAAGTGTGACAGTTCATATGAATGGCCTCTAGTCTCGCTGTTTCACCGCAGTTCCACTCCTGCTGGTTGCAGAAGCAATTAGGCTGTATTCAAGCCGATGGGTTTTTGGCCAAACTTTTCACTTGATTTTATTACCTTAAAATGTATCTCCATTTGTGGGTGTGAGAGAAAAGGCACTGCTGAGATTCGAACTCAGGATCTCCCGCTTACGAAGCAGGCGCTTTAACCAACTAAGCCACAGCGCCACATGTCACTGAACTGGTTTCAGCATGTCAAATGCAGCACCAGGAATGTGGTTTCAGATTAAACCTACTCAATCTGCATGTGTGTGTGCGAGAGAGAAAAGGCACTGCTGAGATTCGAACTCAGGATCTCCTGTTTACTAGACAGGCACTTTAGTAAACATTGTTATAAATACTATATGCTTCCAGTCGCTAGTTTAAAGTCTTCTCTCAATCACGCATTTTGGTAATTGATGGTCCCATTTATTTTAAAATGAATGATAAAGTAGGGTATGTTTCTAGGGTTTCTACTGGTTCTACCGAGTGAAGACCCAAATTGCCGTTTGCATTTCGGACCGGATATCAACCGGATATAGAAAGATGGCGGAATTGAAATCGCTGCAAAATACTTGGACTTGTTTCCATGTAAAAGCATTGTCAGAAGTGGGATTTGAACCCACGCCTCCATTCGGAGACCAGAAGTCCCTTAACCAGGAAGGTTTGCCACCTTGAGTGTGGCGCCTTAGACCGCTCGGCCATCCTGACATAATAATAATAATCATGTAATAACAGTGTAATAGTGTAGTAATAATGCAATAATAATATATTGATAGTGTAATATTATTTCAATGCAATAATAGGCGACCAACTCTTTATAAGCAATTGCTACTATCATTTATGCATGGCCTATTAAGAGGACGGCAGGACTTTGATACTCTATTGTACTCAATTCATATAATACTTGATTAAACATGTGGAGATGCCGGGGATTGAACCCGGGGCCTCATACATGCAAAGCATGCGCTCTACCACTGAGCTACATCCCCTCCCTGTCATCTGATTCTTTGTCTGTTTGTGGCCTTATATGGAGTTCCGTGTCAGGCATGCCAAGTTATGGAGTCTAGGAGGCCATTGTATCTCTAAAGTATTACATTTAAAGTCTACTATAAAGTTTTTTTCTTTCTTAACTAACAAACAAGAGCTGATATCAGAGCATTCAGGGGTGGCAAAAACCCTGAGAAAAGCTCCTTGGAGAATGCGGGCATCGATCCCGCTACCTCTCGCATGCTAAGCGAGCGCTCTACCATTTGAGCTAATTCCCCTTGTGCTATTGCCGTACTGCATTTAGCTGAGATCACAGCTGGGCCGGCCATTTGCAGGGGGCAAAGTGTAATAATGTAATTATAGTGTAATAGCGTAGTAATAAGCCAAACCTGCATGCATAGCTATGGGGTGTGTAGCCTCGTTGGCGCAGTAGGCAGCGCGTCAGTCTCATAATCTGAAGGTCGTGAGTTCGAGCCTCACACGGGGCAGCAGTTTTACACAGCAGGGGCTATACAGACGGTAGCTACAAAGACATATACTTGTGCTGTGTCCACACCAAGGGGCTAGCATCCGGCTTGTAAATTGAGGCTATATAGGAAGTGTCACAGTTCATATGAATGGCCTCTAGTCTCGCTGTTTCACCGCAGTTCCACTCCTGCTGGTTGCAGAAGCAATTAGGCTGTATTCAAGCCGATGGGTTTTTGGCCAAACTTTTCACTTGATTTTATTACCTTAAAATGTATCTCCATTTGTGGGTGTGAGAGAAAAGGCACTGCTGAGATTCGAACTCAGGATCTCCCGCTTACGAAGCAGGCGCTTTAACCAACTAAGCCACAGCGCCACATGTCACTGAACTGGTTTCAGCATGTCAAATGCAGCACCAGGAATGTGGTTTCAGATTAAACCTACTCAATCTGCATGTGTGTGTGCGAGAGAGAAAAGGCACTGCTGAGATTCGAACTCAGGATCTCCTGTTTACTAGACAGGCACTTTAGTAAACATTGTTATAAATACTATATGCTTCCAGTCGCTAGTTTAAAGTCTTCTCTCAATCACGCATTTTGGTAATTGATGGTCCCATTTATTTTAAAATGAATGATAAAGTAGGGTATGTTTCTAGGGTTTCTACTGGTTCTACCGAGTGAAGACCCAAATTGCCGTTTGCATTTCGGACCGGATATCAACCGGATATAGAAAGATGGCGGAATTGAAATCGCTGCAAAATACTTGGACTTGTTTCCATGTAAAAGCATTGTCAGAAGTGGGATTTGAACCCACGCCTCCATTCGGAGACCAGAAGTCCCTTAACCAGGAAGGTTTGCCACCTTGAGTGTGGCGCCTTAGACCGCTCGGCCATCCTGACATAATAATAATAATCATGTAATAACAGTGTAATAGTGTAGTAATAATGCAATAATAATATATTGATAGTGTAATATTATTTCAATGCAATAATAGGCGACCAACTCTTTATAAGCAATTGCTACTATCATGTATGCATGGCCTATTAAGAGGACGGCAGGACTTTGGTACTCTATTGTACTCAATTCATCAACAAGACATATAATACTTGATTAAACATGTGGAGATGCCGGGGATTGAACCCGGGGCCTCATACATGCAAAGCATGCGCTCTACCACTGAGCTACATCCCCTCCCTGTCATCTGATTCTTTGTCTGTTTGTGCCCTTATATGGAGTTCCGTGTCAGGCATGCCAAGTTATGGAGTCTAGGAGGCCATTGTATCTCTAAAGTATTACATTTAAAGTCTACTATAAAGTTTTTTTTTTTCTTAACGAACAAACAAGAGCTGATATCAGAGCATTCAGGGGTGGCAAAAACCCTGAGAAAAGCTCCTTGGAGAATGCGGGCATCGATCCCGCTACCTCTCGCATGCTAAGCGAGCGCTCTACCATTTGAGCTAATTCCCCTTGTGCTATTGCCGTACTGCATTTAGCTGAGATCACAGCTGGGCCGGCCATTTGCAGGGGGCAAAGTGTAATAATGTAATTATAGTGTAATAGCGTAGTAATAAGCCAAACCTGCATGCATAGCTATGGGGTGTGTAGCCTCGTTGGCGCAGTAGGCAGCGCGTCAGTCTCATAATCTGAAGGTCGTGAGTTCGAGCCTCACACAGGGCAGCAGTTTTACACAGCAGGGGCTATACAGACGGTAGCTACAAAGACATATACTTGTGCTGTGTCCACACCGAGGGGCTAGCATCCGGCTTGTAAATTGAGGCTATATAGGAAGTGTGACAGTTCATATGAATGGCCTCTAGTCTCGCTGTTTCACCGCAGTTCCACTCCTGCTGGTTGCAGAAGCAATTAGGCTGTATTCAAGCCGATGGGTTTTTGGCCAAACTTTTCACTTGATTTTATTACCTTAAAATGTATCTCCATTTGTGGGTGTGAGAGAAAAGGCACTGCTGAGATTCGAACTCAGGATCTCCCGCTTACGAAGCAGGCGCTTTAACCAACTAAGCCACAGCGCCACATGTCACTGAAGTGGTTTCAGCATGTCAAATGCAGCACCAGGAATGTGGTTTCAGATTAAACCTACTCAATCTGCATGTGTGTGTGCGAGAGAGAAAAGGCACTGCTGAGATTCGAACTCAGGATCTCCTGTTTACTAGACAGGCACTTTAGTAAACATTGTTATAAATACTATATGCTTCCAGTCGCTAGTTTAAAGTCTTCTCTCAATCACGCATTTTGGTAATTGATGGTCCCATTTATTTTAAAATGAATGATAAAGTAGGGTATGTTTCTAGGGTTTCTACTGGTTCTACCGAGTGAAGACCCAAATTGCCGTTTGCATTTCGGACCGGATATCAACCGGATATAGAAAGATGGCGGAATTGAAATCGCTGCAAAATACTTGGACTTGTTTCCATGTAAAAGCATTGTCAGAAGTGGGATTTGAACCCACGCCTCCATTCGGAGACCAGAAGTCCCTTAACCAGGAAGGTTTGCCACCTTGAGTGTGGCGCCTTAGACCGCTCGGCCATCCTGACATAATAATAATAATCATGTAATAACAGTGTAATAGTGTAGTAATAATGCAATAATAATATATTGATAGTGTAATATTATTTCAATGCAATAATAGGCGACCAACTCTTTATAAGCAATTGCTACTATCATGTATGCATGGCCTATTAAGAGGACGGCAGGACTTTGGTACTCTATTGTACTCAATTCATCAACAAGACATATAATACTTGATTAAACATGTGGAGATGCCGGGGATTGAACCCGGGGCCTCATACATGCAAAGCATGCGCTCTACCACTGAGCTACATCCCCTCCCTGTCATCTGATTCTTTGTCTGTTTGTGCCCTTATATGGAGTTCCGTGTCAGGCATGCCAAGTTATGGAGTCTAGGAGGCCATTGTATCTCTAAAGTATTACATTTAAAGTCTACTATAAAGTTTTTTTTTTTCTTAACGAACAAACAAGAGCTGATATCAGAGCATTCAGGGGTGGCAAAAACCCTGAGAAAAGCTCCTTGGAGAATGCGGGCATCGATCCCGCTACCTCTCGCATGCTAAGCGAGCGCTCTACCATTTGAGCTAATTCCCCTTGTGCTATTGCCGTACTGCATTTAGCTGAGATCACAGCTGGGCCGGCCATTTGCAGGGGGCAAAGTGTAATAATGTAATTATAGTGTAATAGCGTAGTAATAAGCCAAACCTGCATGCATAGCTATGGGGTGTGTAGCCTCGTTGGCGCAGTAGGCAGCGCGTCAGTCTCATAATCTGAAGGTCGTGAGTTCGAGCCTCACACAGGGCAGCAGTTTTACACAGCAGGGGCTATACAGACGGTAGCTACAAAGACATATACTTGTGCTGTGTCCACACCGAGGGGCTAGCATCCGGCTTGTAAATTGAGGCTATATAGGAAGTGTGACAGTTCATATGAATGGCCTCTAGTCTCGCTGTTTCACCGCAGTTCCACTCCTGCTGGTTGCAGAAGCAATTAGGCTGTATTCAAGCCGATGGGTTTTTGGCCAAACTTTTCACTTGATTTTATTACCTTAAAATGTATCTCCATTTGTGGGTGTGAGAGAAAAGGCACTGCTGAGATTCGAACTCAGGATCTCCCGCTTACGAAGCAGGCGCTTTAACCAACTAAGCCACAGCGCCACATGTCACTGAAGTGGTTTCAGCATGTCAAATGCAGCACCAGGAATGTGGTTTCAGATTAAACCTACTCAATCTGCATGTGTGTGTGCGAGAGAGAAAAGGCACTGCTGAGATTCGAACTCAGGATCTCCTGTTTACTAGACAGGCACTTTAGTAAACATTGTTATAAATACTATATGCTTCCAGTCGCTAGTTTAAAGTCTTCTCTCAATCACGCATTTTGGTAATTGATGGTCCCATTTATTTTAAAATGAATGATAAAGTAGGGTATGTTTCTAGGGTTTCTACTGGTTCTACCGAGTGAAGACCCAAATTGCCGTTTGCATTTCGGACCGGATATCAACCGGATATAGAAAGATGGCGGAATTGAAATCGCTGCAAAATACTTGGACTTGTTTCCATGTAAAAGCATTGTCAGAAGTGGGATTTGAACCCACGCCTCCATTCGGAGACCAGAAGTCCCTTAACCAGGAAGGTTTGCCACCTTGAGTCTGGCGCCTTAGACCGCTCGGCCATCCTGACATAATAATAATAATCATGTAATAACAGTGTAATAGTGTAGTAATAATGCAATAATAATATATTGATAGTGTAATATTATTTCAATGCAATAATAGGCGACCAACTCTTTATAAGCAATTGCTACTATCATTTATGCATGGCCTATTAAGAGGACGGCAGGACTTTGGTACTCTATTGTACTCAATTCATATAATACTTGATTAAACATGTGGAGATGCCGGGGATTGAACCCGGGGCCTCATACATGCAAAGCATGCGCTCTACCACTGAGCTACATCCCCTCCCTGTCATCTGATTCTTTGTCTGTTTGTGGCCTTATATGGAGTTCCGTGTCAGGCATGCCAAGTTATGGAGTCTAGGAGGCCATTGTATCTCTAAAGTATTACATTTAAAGTCTACTATAAAGTTTTTTTTTTTCTTAACTAACAAACAAGAGCTGATATCAGAGCATTCAGGGGTGGCAAAAACCCTGAGAAAAGCTCCTTGGAGAATGCGGGCATCGATCCCGCTACCTCTCGCATGCTAAGCGAGCGCTCTACCATTTGAGCTAATTCCCCTTGTGCTATTGCCGTACTGCATTTAGCGGAGATCACAGCTGGGCCGGCCATTTGCAGGGGGCAAAGTGTAATAATGTAATTATAGTGTAATAGCGTAGTAATAAGCCAAACCTGCATGCATAGCTATGGGGTGTGTAGCCTCGTTGGCGCAGTAGGCAGCGCGTCAGTCTCATAATCTGAAGGTCGTGAGTTCGAGCCTCACACGGGGCAGCAGTTTTACACAGCAGGGGCTATACAGACGGTAGCTACAAAGACATATACTTGTGCTGTGTCCACACCGAGGGGCTAGCATCCGGCTTGTAAATTGAGGCTATATAGGAAGTGTGACAGTTCATATGAATGGCCTCTAGTCTCGCTGTTTCACCGCAGTTCCACTCATGCTGGTTGCAGAAGCAATTAGGCTGTATTCAAGCCGATGGGTTTTTGGCCAAACTTTTCACTTGATTTTATTACCTTAAAATGTATCTCCATTTGTGGGTGTGAGAGAAAAGGCACTGCTGAGATTCGAACTCAGGATCTCCTGCTTACTAGGCAGGCGCTTTAACCAACTAAGCCACAGCGCCACATGTCACCGAACTGGTTTCAGCATGTCAAATGCAGCACCAGGAATGTGGTTTCAGATTAAACCTAATCAATCTGCATGTGTGTGTGCGAGAGAGAAAAGGCACTGCTGAGATTCGAACTCAGGATCTCCTGTTTACTAGACAGGCACTTTTACACAGCAGGGGCTATACAGACGGTAGCTACAAAGACATATACTTGTGCTGTGTCCACACCGAGGGGCTAGCATCCGACTTGTAAATTGAGGCTATATAGGAAGTGTGACAGTTCATATGAATGGCCTCTAGTCTCGCTGTTTTACCGCAGTTCCACTCCTGCTGGTTGCAGAAGCAATTAGGCTGTATTCAAGCCGATGGGTTTTTGGCCAAACTTTTCACTTGATTTTATTACCTTAAAATGTTTCTCCATTTGTGGGTGTGAGAGAAAAGGCACTGCTGAGATTCGAACTCAGGATCTCCCGCTTACGAAGCAGGCGCTTTAACCAACTAAGCCACAGCGCCACATGTCACTGAACTGGTTTCAGCATGTCAAATGCAGCACCAGGAATGTGGTTTCAGATTAAACCTAATCAATCTGCATGTGTGTGTGCGAGAGAGAAAAGGCACTGCTGAGATTCGAACTCAGGATCTCCTGTTTACTAGACAGGCACTTTAGTAAACATTGTTATAAATACTATATGCTTCCAGTCGCTAGTTTAAAGTCTTCTCTCAATCACGCATTTTGGTAAATGATGGTCCCATTTATGTTAAAATGAATGATAAAGTAGGGTATGTTTCTAGGGTTTCTACTGGTTCTACCGAGTGAAGACCCAAATTGCCGTTTGCATTTCGGACCGGATATCAACCGGATATAGAAAGATGGCGGAATTGAAATCGCTGCAAAATACTTGGACTTGTTTCCATGTAAAAGCATTGTCAGAAGTGGGATTTGAACCCACGCCTCCATTCGGAGACCAGAAGTCCCTTAACCAGGAAGGTTTGCCACCTTGAGTCTGGCGCCTTAGACCGCTCGGCCATCCTGACATAATAATAATAATCATGTAATAACAGTGTAATAGTGTAGTAATAATGCAATAATGATATAATGATAGTGTAATATTATTTCAATGCAATAATAGGCGACCAACTCTTTACAAGCAATTGCTACTATCATTTATGCATGGCCTATAGAGCGTCGCAGTTCCCGCCCACTTCCTGTTTTTTTTGGTGCCGGAAGAAAAAACTCAATGCATTTTTCCATTGACATTTCCAAAAATATTTATATCTATTAATTTAAGCCTCGAATCAAGCCATCATGACATGACATGAATCATGACCATAAAACGTTTGATTCTGTGATTATTTTTTTTTGAAAACGGCAAAACAAAGGGTATTTATTAAATATAGTATATCATATAATTAAATATAAAATAAAATAAAATCACAGAAAAAAACGTTTTATGGTCATGATTCATGTCATCTCATGATGGCTTGATTCGAGGCTTAAATTAATAGATATAAATATTTTTGGAAATGTCAATGGAAAAATGCATTGAGTTTTTTCTTCCGGCACCAAAAAAAACAGGAAGTGGGCGGGAACTGCGACGCTCTATTAAGAGGACGGCAGGACTTTGGTACTCTATTGTACTCAATTCATCAACAAGACATATAATACTTGATTAAACATGATTGTGGAGATGCCGGGGATTGAACCCGGGGCCTCATACATGCAAAGCATGCGCTCTACCACTGAGCTACATCCCCTTCCTGTCATCTGATTCTTTGTCTGTTTGTGCCCATATATGGAGTTCCGTGTCAGGCATGCCAAGTTATGGAGTCTAGGAGGCCATTGTATCTCTAAAGTATTACATTTAAAGTCTAATATAACGTGTTTTTTTCTTCTTAACTAACAAACAAGAGCTGATATCAGAGCATTCAGGGGTGGCAAAAACCCAGAGAAAAGCTCCTTGGAGAATGCGGGCATCGATCCCGCTACCTCTCGCATGCTAAGCGAGCGCTCTACCATTTGAGCTAATTCCCCTTGTGCCATTGCTGTACTGCATTTAGCTGAGATTACAGCTGGGCCGGCCATTTGCAGGGGGCAAAGTGTAATAATGTAATTATAGTGTAATAGCGTAGTAATAAGCCAAAGCTGCATGCATAGCTATGGGGTTTGTAGCCTCGTTGGCGCAGTAGGCAGCGCGTCAGTCTCATAATCTGAAGGTCGTGAGTTCGAGCCTCACACGGGGCAGCAGTTTTACACAGCAGGGGCTATACAGACGGTAGCTACAAAGACATATACTTGTGCTGTGTCCACACCGAGGGGCTAGCATCCGGCTTGTAAATTGAGGCTATATAGGAAGTGTGACAGTTCATATGAATGGCCTCTAGTCTCGCTGTTTCACCGCAGTTCCACTCCTGCTGGTTGCAGAAGCAATTAGGCTGTATTCAAGCCGATGGGTTTTTGGCCAAACTTTTCACTTGATTTTATTACCTTAAAATGTATCTCCATTTGTGGGTGTGAGAGAAAAGGCACTGCTGAGATTCGAACTCAGGATCTCCCGCTTACGAAGCAGGCGCTTTAACCAACTAAGCCACAGCGCCACATGTCACTGAACTGGTTTCAGCATGTCAAATGCAGCACCAGGAATGTGGTTTCAGATTAAACCTACTCAATCTGCATGTGTGTGTGCGAGAGAGAAAAGGCACTGCTGAGATTCGAACTCAGGATCTCCTGTTTACTAGACAGGCACTTTAGTAAACATTGTTATAAATACTATATGCTTCCAGTCGCTAGTTTAAAGTCTTCTCTCAATCACGCATTTTGGTAATTGATGGTCCCATTTATTTTAAAATGAATGATAAAGTAGGGTATGTTTCTAGGGTTTCTACTGGTTCTACCGAGTGAAGACCCAAATTGCCGTTTGCATTTCGGACCGGATATCAACCGGATATAGAAAGATGGCGGAATTGAAATCGCTGCAAAATACTTGGACTTGTTTCCATGTAAAAGCATTGTCAGAAGTGGGATTTGAACCCACGCCTCCATTCGGAGACCAGAAGTCCCTTAACCAGGAAGGTTTGCCACCTTGAGTGTGGCGCCTTAGACCGCTCGGCCATCCTGACATAATAATAATAATCATGTAATAACAGTGTAATAGTGTAGTAATAATGCAATAATAATATATTGATAGTGTAATATTATTTCAATGCAATAATAGGCGACCAACTCTTTATAAGCAATTGCTACTATCATTTATGCATGGCCTATTAAGAGGACGGCAGGACTTTGGTACTCTATTGTACTCAATTCATATAATACTTGATTAAACATGTGGAGATGGCGGGGATTGAACCCGGGGCCTCATACATGCAAAGCATGCGCTCTACCACTGAGCTACATCCCCTCCCTGTCATCTGATTCTTTGTCTGTTTGTGGCCTTATATGGAGTTCCGTGTCAGGCATGCCAAGTTATGGAGTCTAGGAGGCCATTGTATCTCTAAAGTATTACATTTAAAGTCTACTATAAAGTTTTTTTTTTTCTTAACTAACAAACAAGAGCTGATATCAGAGCATTCAGGGGTGGCAAAAACCCTGAGAAAAGCTCCTTGGAGAATGCGGGCATCGATCCCGCTACCTCTCGCATGCTAAGCGAGCGCTCTACCATTTGAGCTAATTCCCCTTGTGCTATTGCCGTACTGCATTTAGCTGAGATCACAGCTGGGCCGGCCATTTGCAGGGGGCAAAGTGTAATAATGTAATTATAGTGTAATAGCGTAGTAATAAGCCAAACCTGCATGCATAGCTATGGGGTGTGTAGCCTCGTTGGCGCAGTAGGCAGCGCGTCAGTCTCATAATCTGAAGGTCGTGAGTTCGAGCCTCACACGGGGCAGCAGTTTTACACAGCAGGGGCTATACAGACGGTAGCTACAAAGACATATACTTGTGCTGTGTCCACACCGAGGGGCTAGCATCCGGCTTGTAAATTGAGGCTATATAGGAAGTGTGACAGTTCATATGAATGGCCTCTAGTCTCGCTGTTTCACCGCAGTTCCACTCCTGCTGGTTGCAGAAGCAATTAGGCTGTATTCAAGCCGATGGGTTTTTGGCCAAACTTTTCACTTGATTTTATTACCTTAAAATGTATCTCCATTTGTGGGTGTGAGAGAAAAGGCACTGCTGAGATTCGAACTCAGGATCTCCCGCTTACGAAGCAGGCGCTTTAACCAACTAAGCCACAGCGCCACATGTCACTGAAGTGGTTTCAGCATGTCAAATGCAGCACCAGGAATGTGGTTTCAGATTAAACCTACTCAATCTGCATGTGTGTGTGCGAGAGAGAAAAGGCACTGCTGAGATTCGAACTCAGGATCTCCTGTTTACTAGACAGGCACTTTAGTAAACATTGTTATAAATACTATATGCTTCCAGTCGCTAGTTTAAAGTCTTCTCTCAATCACGCATTTTGGTAATTGATGGTCCCATTTATTTTAAAATGAATGATAAAGTAGGGTATGTTTCTAGGGTTTCTACTGGTTCTACCGAGTGAAGACCCAAATTGCCGTTTGCATTTCGGACCGGATATCAACCGGATATAGAAAGATGGCGGAATTGAAATCGCTGCAAAATACTTGGACTTGTTTCCATGTAAAAGCATTGTCAGAAGTGGGATTTGAACCCACGCCTCCATTCGGAGACCAGAAGTCCCTTAACCAGGAAGGTTTGCCACCTTGAGTCTGGCGCCTTAGACCGCTCGGCCATCCTGACATAATAATAATAATCATGTAATAACAGTGTAATAGTGTAGTAATAATGCAATAATAATATATTGATAGTGTAATATTATTTCAATGCAATAATAGGCGACCAACTCTTTATAAGCAATTGCTACTATCATTTATGCATGGCCTATTAAGAGGACGGCAGGACTTTGGTACTCTATTGTACTCAATTCATATAATACTTGATTAAACATGTGGAGATGCCGGGGATTGAACCCGGGGCCTCATACATGCAAAGCATGCGCTCTACCACTGAGCTACATCCCCTCCCTGTCATCTGATTCTTTGTCTGTTTGTGGCCTTATATGGAGTTCCGTGTCAGGCATGCCAAGTTATGGAGTCTAGGAGGCCATTGTATCTCTAAAGTATTACATTTAAAGTCTACTATAAAGTTTTTTTTTTTCTTAACTAACAAACAAGAGCTGATATCAGAGCATTCAGGGGTGGCAAAAACCCTGAGAAAAGCTCCTTGGAGAATGCGGGCATCGATCCCGCTACCTCTCGCATGCTAAGCGAGCGCTCTACCATTTGAGCTAATTCCCCTTGTGCTATTGCCGTACTGCATTTAGCTGAGATCACAGCTGGGCCGGCCATTTGCAGGGGGCAAAGTGTAATAATGTAATTATAGTGTAATAGCGTAGTAATAAGCCAAACCTGCATGCATAGCTATGGGGTGTGTAGCCTCGTTGGCGCAGTAGGCAGCGCGTCAGTCTCATAATCTGAAGGTCGTGAGTTCGAGCCTCACACGGGGCAGCAGTTTTACACAGCAGGGGCTATACAGACGGTAGCTACAAAGACATATACTTGTGCTGTGTCCACACCGAGGGGCTAGCATCCGGCTTGTAAATTGAGGCTATATAGGAAGTGTGACAGTTCATATGAATGGCCTCTAGTCTCGCTGTTTCACCGCAGTTCCACTCCTGCTGGTTGCAGAAGCAATTAGGCTGTATTCAAGCCGATGGGTTTTTGGCCAAACTTTTCACTTGATTTTATTACCTTAAAATGTATCTCCATTTGTGGGTGTGAGAGAAAAGGCACTGCTGAGATTCGAACTCAGGATCTCCTGCTTACTAGGCAGGCGCTTTAACCAACTAAGCCACAGCGCCACATGTCACCGAACTGGTTTCAGCATGTCAAATGCAGCACCAGGAATGTGGTTTCAGATTAAACCTAATCAATCTGCATGTGTGTGTGCGAGAGAGAAAAGGCACTGCTGAGATTCGAACTCAGGATCTCCTGTTTACTAGACAGGCACTTTTACACAGCAGGGGCTATACAGACGGTAGCTACAAAGACATATACTTGTGCTGTGTCCACACCGAGGGGCTAGCATCCGACTTGTAAATTGAGGCTATATAGGAAGTGTGACAGTTCATATGAATGGCCTCTAGTCTCGCTGTTTTACCGCAGTTCCACTCCTGCTGGTTGCAGAAGCAATTAGGCTGTATTCAAGCCGATGGGTTTTTGGCCAAACTTTTCACTTGATTTTATTACCTTAAAATGTTTCTCCATTTGTGGGTGTGAGAGAAAAGGCACTGCTGAGATTCGAACTCAGGATCTCCCGCTTACGAAGCAGGCGCTTTAACCAACTAAGCCACAGCGCCACATGTCACTGAACTGGTTTCAGCATGTCAAATGCAGCACCAGGAATGTGGTTTCAGATTAAACCTAATCAATCTGCATGTGTGTGTGCGAGAGAGAAAAGGCACTGCTGAGATTCGAACTCAGGATCTCCTGTTTACTAGACAGGCACTTTAGTAAACATTGTTATAAATACTATATGCTTCCAGTCGCTAGTTTAAAGTCTTCTCTCAATCACGCATTTTGGTAAATGATGGTCCCATTTATGTTAAAATGAATGATAAAGTAGGGTATGTTTCTAGGGTTTCTACTGGTTCTACCGAGTGAAGACCCAAATTGCCGTTTGCATTTCGGACCGGATATCAACCGGATATAGAAAGATGGCGGAATTGAAATCGCTGCAAAATACTTGGACTTGTTTCCATGTAAAAGCATTGTCAGAAGTGGGATTTGAACCCACGCCTCCATTCGGAGACCAGAAGTCCCTTAACCAGGAAGGTTTGCCACCTTGAGTCTGGCGCCTTAGACCGCTCGGCCATCCTGACATAATAATAATAATCATGTAATAACAGTGTAATAGTGTAGTAATAATGCAATAATGATATAATGATAGTGTAATATTATTTCAATGCAATAATAGGCGACCAACTCTTTACAAGCAATTGCTACTATCATTTATGCATGGCCTATAGAGCGTCGCAGTTCCCGCCCACTTCCTGTTTTTTTTGGTGCCGGAAGAAAAAACTCAATGCATTTTTCCATTGACATTTCCAAAAATATTTATATCTATTAATTTAAGCCTCGAATCAAGCCATCATGACATGACATGAATCATGACCATAAAACGTTTGATTCTGTGATTATTTTTTTTTGAAAACGGCAAAACAAAGGGTATTTATTAAATATAGTATATCATATAATTAAATATAAAATAAAATAAAATCACAGAAAAAAACGTTTTATGGTCATGATTCATGTCATCTCATGATGGCTTGATTCGAGGCTTAAATTAATAGATATAAATATTTTTGGAAATGTCAATGGAAAAATGCATTGAGTTTTTTCTTCCGGCACCAAAAAAAACAGGAAGTGGGCGGGAACTGCGACGCTCTATTAAGAGGACGGCAGGACTTTGGTACTCTATTGTACTCAATTCATCAACAAGACATATAATACTTGATTAAACATGATTGTGGAGATGCCGGGGATTGAACCCGGGGCCTCATACATGCAAAGCATGCGCTCTACCACTGAGCTACATCCCCTTCCTGTCATCTGATTTTTTGTCTGTTTGTGCCCATATATGGAGTTCCGTGTCAGGCATGCCAAGTTATGGAGTCTAGGAGGCCATTGTATCTCTAAAGTATTACATTTAAAGTCTAATATAACGTGTTTTTTTCTTCTTAACTAACAAACAAGAGCTGATATCAGAGCATTCAGGGGTGGCAAAAACCCAGAGAAAAGCTCCTTGGAGAATGCGGGCATCGATCCCGCTACCTCTCGCATGCTAAGCGAGCGCTCTACCATTTGAGCTAATTCCCCTTGTGCCATTGCTGTACTGCATTTAGCTGAGATTACAGCTGGGCCGGCCATTTGCAGGGGGCAAAGTGTAATAATGTAATTATAGTGTAATAGCGTAGTAATAAGCCAAAGCTGCATGTATAGCTATGGGGTTTGTAGCCTCGTTGGCGCAGTAGGCAGCGCGTCAGTCTCATAATCTGAAGGTCGTGAGTTCGAGCCTCACACGGGGCAGCAGTTTTACACAGCAGGGGCTATACAGACGGTAGCTACAAAGACATATACTTGTGCTGTGTCCACACCGAGGGGCTAGCATCCGGCTTGTAAATTGAGGCTATATAGGAAGTGTGACAGTTCATATGAATGCCCTCTAGTCTCGCTGTTTCACCGCAGTTCCACTCCTGCTGGTTGCAGAAGCAATTAGGCTGTATTCAAGCCGATGGGTTTTTGGCCAAACTTTTCACTTGAATTTATTAGCTTAAAATGTATCTCCATTTGTGGGTGTGAGAGAAAAGGCACTGCTGAGATTTGAACTCAGGATCTCCTGCTTACTAGGCAGGCGCTTTAACCAACTAAGCCACAGCGCCACATGTCACCGAACTGGTTTCAGCATGTCAAATGCAGCACCAGGAATGTGGTTTCAGATTAAACCTAATCAATCTGCATGTGTGTGTGCGAGAGAGAAAAGGCACTGCTGAGATTCGAACTCAGGATCTCCTGTTTACTAGACAGGCACTTTTACACAGCAGGGGCTATACAGACGGTAGCTACAAAGACATATACTTGTGCTGTGTCCACACCGAGGGGCTAGCATCCGGCTTGTAAATTGAGGCTATATAGGAAGTGTGACAGTTCATATGAATGGCCTCTATTCTCGCTGTTTCACCGCAGTTCCACTCCTGCTGGTTGCAGAAGCAATTAGGCTGTATTCAAGCCGATGTGTTTTTGGCCAAACTTTTCACTTGATTTTATTACCTTAAAATGTATCTCCATTTGTGGGTGTGAGAGAAAAGGCACTGCTGAGATTCGAACTCAGGATCTCCCGCTTACGAAGCAGGCGCTTTAACCAACTAAGCCACAGCGCCACATGTCACTGAACTGGTTTCAGCATGTCAAATGCAGCACCAGGAATGTGGTTTCAGATTAAACCTAATCAATCTGCATGTGTGTGTGCGAGAGAGAAAAGGCACTGCTGAGATTCGAACTCAGGATCTCCTGTTTACTAGACAGGCACTTTAGTAAACATTGTTATAAATACTATACGCTTCCAGTCGCTAGTTTAAAGTCTTCTCTCAATCACGAATTTTGGTAAATGATGGTCCCATTTATTTTGAAATGAATGATAAAGTAGGGTATGTTTCTAGTATAGGGTTTCTACTGGTTCTACCGAGTGAAGACCCGAATTGCTGTTTGCATTTCGGACCGGATATCAACCGGATATAGAAAGATTAGAGCAGTGATCACCGAGCATCTAGGTATTATTACTCACTTTATTTACTTTTAAGTATCAATCATATTTTTTTGTTTCACTATTTCTACTCCCCTTCTCTCTCCCCACAATTCCTGCTTGTAGCTAAGGGAGGAATGAGCCAGTTCCCTGTTCTTTTTAACCCAAGCCTTCATATTTTCCTTTATATTTTTCACGTTGTGGCTCCCACACACGGACACAATTCATGTTTAATGATGTCAGCGAGTGTGTTGAGCAACACCTACTGTAGCATTTAGAGCTGAAAATCTGCTACTCCTTTCTCTGGTGTGTTCAAAGGTATTGAAAACAGGACAAAGAAGTGCGTGCGTGTGCGTGTGTGTAAAAAATATGTTTTAATGAATTTCTTCTTGGTCCTTGCTAGAGAAATAGTTGTTAGAAAAAAAACTAAAAACAATTAGGCTTACAATTTGGAAAAAAATCTGGTTTTGTTTGCATTTAGAGGTTAGGTTTAGGGGTTAGAAGTTGTCTGATTCATACTTAGTTGCTTGCCGGTGACATACTGTGCCCCGAAAATAGCGAATGCACAAGTTCACAAGTTTTTAGATCTGCCATTTTTTGTCTTTAGGCGTGTGCGTGTGTGTGTGTGTGTGTGTGTGTGTGTGTGTGTGTGTGTGTGTGTGTGTGTGTGTGTGTGTGTGTGTGTGTGTGTGTGTGTGTGTGTGTGTGTGTGTGTGTGTGTGTGAGAGTGTGTACACGTGTGGTGTGTGTGTGTGTGTGTGTGTGTGTGTGTGTGTGTGTGCGAGAGTGCGTGTGTCTGTTAACCTTGTGCATCTCAACCTTTTTATGAATATTCATTCACTCTATAAACAACTCAAGGCCCAACCCAAACATTGCTTATGTTAAGTAGAAAGACTCAAGGCATTTGGGGGCAAGCGTTTTCCTCATCGTCGCTGGCTTGCATCCCACCCTGGTATGGGTGGCAAGATGGAATACAAACTCTTCTCTTTTGTCCTCTCTCCAAGCTGAAAAAAAAAAGAGAGACTAGACGCGTCGCAATTCTGGGAAATTGCAAAGTGTGGTTGCGCCGACGCCGGTCGCGGCCGCCGGGACTTGAGGAATACGCTTGGAGGAATACCGTCGGAGGCCGCGCGACGTGCCATTCGAATTTGGTGATGATTGGATCCTGCGTTCATGATACATGGCGTTTTGATTTTAAGAAATAGGCCCCTCCCACTAAATAAATAGGCCCCTCCCACAAATGTAGCGGGCCAATGACATCGTCCTGTAACTCCTGAGATCACCTGCTTTTCATTTTGAGAGGAGTGATCCCCCCAAAAATCATGTTTTTGCATCAAACGCTTACGTTTTGTGCATTTGTGGCGCCCCCTGTGGATCAAAGTGGAAATGCTTTTGGAGATTCGTTGAGTAAACCACCCTCGACATTTGATTTAAATTTGGGATTGACCGGACGTTTCGTTCGTGATTTTTGGCCTTTTTGGTAAAACGGGCCCCTCCCACTAACTTCGGAAGCCATTTACGGACGAACGGTACGGACTATCAAAATTCTGTTTCACTCCAGATTATCGCATGGGTCCAGAGATCATGTGTACAGATTTTTGTGAAATTTGGAGAAAATATGTGGGAGGAGGAGCTAAAAGTGTGTTTTGAAGAAAATTCAAAATGGCGGAAAATCTATCCTGACGCAAATGGGCGTGGCCTATATGGGGAGTTGCGTCATGACCCAAGGAATCTAGGGGGGAAAAGATTTTTATTGTAGGACCTACGGTTCAAAAGTTATAGGCCAAAAACGTAAAGTGGGCTGTTATAGCGCCACCATGAGGCCGACTGGTGTAATGTGTTTTTTAAATAATTTCGGACTAAATCATGAACCTCCCCACCAAATCTGGTAACTCTAGCTCTTACGGTTTCTGAGAAAAAAATACTTGAATTTGAGTTTTTTCACTTTTTCATTAAAGTGGATGGGGAAATTTAATGCACTAATAAATCAATATAAATTAAACTATTTAACCAATCTCTTAGCAAAATACAAGTGCACGATTCCCGGTGAAGCCGGTCATTTTGACATATGGCACTAAATTGGGAAAAATAAACTGTGGGAGGAGATGCAGCCCGAAATAAAGTTTATCTAGAAAGAATAAAGTTTCTGTAAAACAATAGTCTGGTTGCCCATTCTGGGCAACCACACTAATTAATTAATACAGGTTTAATTATGGTAGGCAGCCTGGTGTCTGTATTGCTTCACACACCATACAAAACCAAGAGTAAAAATGTGGTGGATATTTTATAGCAGCATTTTAAACGGAGACTTATTGTACGAAAGCATTGTCTGACCCTTGGCCAACTCCCCTTTGTTCTGATTAATGTGTCTCTGTCTATACTTAATGAAATGACCTCCAAGTGTGAAATTATTTTCTTGATATGTGAAACAGTCGCTCTCTCTCTCTCTCTCTCTCTCTCTCTCTCTCTCTCTCTCTCTCTCTCTCTCTCTCTCTCTCTCTCTCTCTCTCTCTCTCTCTCTCTCTCTCTCTCTCTCTCTCTTTCTCTCTTTCTCTCCATCTGAAGGTTAAAAGGCAGGGCCATCATGCAGTGCAGCCTCGATACTAAAACTGTCATTCCAGTTATGTATGAAATGACTCAACAGTATCGTCAGAACCTCCCCCTGGGTTTCACCACATTATCATAATCTGTCGTTTGCATATTCATCAACACCACAATAACTTGAGGCCAAATTATCCATATGTGCGTAGGTTTGTTTTCGAGAGATCCTCACACATATGTCCTTATTAAATGTGGTGTAACTTAAGTGATAGTTCTGATTAAAACAAAACAAAACAAACATTTGTTTTAAATGTCAAAGCTCTGTATTCTGATAGCAAGCATTGTTATATAGTATTTGTTCAGTAACAGTCTCTCCAGCTCTTTAGTAAACAGAAAACACATTGTCATGGTGGGTCACCAAATTTCATCCAATCAGGAGAGAGAACCCATTTATCAGCTTCAATTTTAACCGCTTAAGACCTGTGGCCACTTCTAAACATTTTTGAAATCCAAACAGTTTAAAAAAAAAACATTTTCACGATTTAAAAAAAATAGCAGATCTACAAGCTCATAGCGCGGCACTCGCTATGAGCTTTTATATCTGCTATTTTTGAATAGCCAAATAAATCTAAAGTGACACAGATGCGTTCCAGGTCTTAATGGGTTAATAGTGCTCCAATTCTGGTCTGCTCAATTTATTGGTCTTCCAAATTAACCTGTTTACCCTGTATCTTGTTCCTGTGTTAGTTCTCTCTCTTCTTTTCAAAATACTGAGTAACTTCCTTTATGAATTTCACATGATTATATTGGCGGACCATAAATAAACCATTTTTAGGAAAGAAGCTGCGGGCCATATACAATGTTCCCGCGGGCCACAATTGACTTTGGACATGCCTGCACTAGCAATGATTTCTATGGGAATATAGAGACATTAACGCTAAAAAAAGTGCCTTTAACCACTTACGTCCCACATAGCCACGCATGACGAAGAGCAAAACTAGCCGATCTACAAGGTCTTTTATTTTTTTTAATACCAACATATAATAGGTTGAAAGTGGTTAAAACAGTGGTTCTCAAAGTGTGGTGCAGGGACCCTCAGGGTTCCTTAAGGGGTTTTAAATAGACCCTTTACAGGTCTGTAACTCTGAGAGTTATAGTTTTTTTTTATATTAAAAGGTCAGAACCACTGGGAGATATATATATATATATATATATATATATATATATATATATATATATATATATATATATATATATATATATATATATTATATATTATATATTATATATTATATATTATATATATATATATATATATATATATATATATATATATATATATATATATATATATATATATATATATATATATATATATATATATATATAATATATATTATATATATATAATATATATAAGTTTTATATATATAAACTTCTATTTTGCGTGAGGCTCAACTTAAAATGATCAGATTGAGCTCCCCCTGGGTGGCTCCAGCCAGTTAATAGACAACCATATGCTTCTTGAGAGTGCATTGATTGATTGATTACTTTATTAGTCATATAACCTAAACAGCATGGAGGTACGGTAAAACATTTAGGCTAAAAGGATGACACAAAAAAGTCCAGGGGACTTGTTTCCATCGTGGTCCTATGTAAATAAAAGCTGTGTCAGAAGCGGGATTCGAACCCGCGCCTCCATTCGGAGACCAGAAGTCCCTTAACCAGGAAGGTTTGTCACCTTGAGTCTGGCGCCTTAGACCGCTCGGCCATCCTGACATAATAGTAATAACGTAATAACACTGTAATAGTGTAGTAATAATGCAATCATTATATAATGATAGTGTAATATTTTAATAATACAATAATAGGCTAATAACTCCTTATAAGCAATTGCCATCCTGACATAATAATAATGTAATAACAGTGTAATAGTGTAGTAATAATGCAATCCATATATAATGATAGTGTAATATTTTAATAATGCAATAATAGGCTAATAACTCTTTATAAGCAATTGCCATCCTGACATAATAATACTGTAATAACAGTGTAATAGTGTAGTAATAATGCAATACTTATGTAATGATAGTCAACAGTATATACAAGAGCAGGCTAGGACTTGTTTCTATTTGAGGTCCCATGTAAAATTAGTGTCAGAAGCGGGATTCGAACCCGCGCCTCCATTCGGAGACCAGAAGTCCCTTATCCAGGAAGGTTTGTCACCTTGAGTCTGGCGCCTTAGACCGCTCGGCCATCCTGACAGCTGCAAAGGCCCTGGTTTAAATCCAACATCAATCTTGTCTCATGTGTCTCTCCTTTCTTTCTGCCCCTGTTTTCCTGTCTCTCTACTCTCTCTGAAATAAAGCATAAAATAAAATAAAATTCTAAAATAAGATTTTAAATAATTCCAACATAATAGGCTAAATTGATCACCTATCTTCTTTTTCTTTTGGCTAATTCCCATCTGGGTCTCAACAGCAGATCATCATCTGGTTCTGTAATCGAGATTTCAAATAATTCCAACTAATGGGCCAAAATAATACTATTCACAATTTACGTTGACAGAAGTGAGCAGTAGCAGGTAAGATGTGTAAGCATTTCCTCTTTTACCAGCATTTGTAAACACACATTCCATTTCAGTCGGTACTTGATTTTCTCTTTTACCCAAAACCTGGAGCCATAATGTTCACATAAATGTTTCCTGCGAGTGTTGTCTCTCCAAAAGGAATGCCCCCTGTGAGGCTCGAACTCACGACCTTCAGATTATGAGACTGACGCGCTGCCTACTGCGCCAAGGAGGCTCTGAAGCAGTAGTGTTAGTGTTCCCTTTATAAAGCTGACAGAGGAAGCGAGGTGGGGGAAGGGACTGTAACAAAGACGGCAGTGGTGGAAAGTAACTAAGTACATTTACTTAAGTACTGTACTTAAGTACAATTTTGAGGTATTTGTACTTTACTTGAGTATTTCCAATTTCCAATACTTTTACTTCTACTCCACTACATCTCAGAGGCAAATATTGTACTTTTACTCCACTACAATTATTTGAAAACTTTAGTTACTAGTTACTTTTCAGATATAAATTATGATATTATGAAACATACATTAACCACTTTAGCCCTATTTTATACCTAGGCTATTTGAAAATAGCAGATCTACAAGCTCACAACGCGTCGCATCGCGACGCGTTGTGAGCTTGTAGATCTGCTATTTTCAAATATTTAGTACTTTTACTTTTGGTACTTTAAGTACATTTTGATGCCAATACTTTTGTACTTTTACTCAAGTAATTTTTTTATTCTGGATTTTTACTTGTAACAGAGTATTTTTATATTTCAGTATTGGTACTTTTACTTAAGTAAAGAATTTGAGTACTTTTTCCACCACTGAAAGACGGTGACTCAGGTTTCACCACAGCTCAAACTACATTCCACTCCAAGTATTCAGCCTGGTGGCTGTTGCACTGTACGTCTGGATGGCCGAGCGGTCTAAGGCGCTGCGTTCAGGTCGCAGTCTCCCCTGGAGGCGTGGGTTCGAATCCCACTTCAGACAGTATTTATGTCCCAGTAACCCAATTCCAAATTGCATATAACATAATATTTAGTTTGGACTATATTATAGTAAATATGTATGGTAACACTTTAGAATAACCATATTATAACTAGTCAATAACTTAATTTACAAACTGTCAGTTAATGAGTTATTAATGACTGTTTAAATGTTTGTAAATTGTTCAAGTTTAACTAGGTAACTTTGAGCCTAAATAAGAATAAAAAATATATATATTTAGCATTTTTTCTCTCTATCAGCCACTATATAATTATGCTAGGGTGTTTCCTGCAGAAAGACACATCCCTTTGGCTGTATTATAATTTTTTTCTTCACTTTTTATGTTAACATTCATCCCTTGCAGGGACGCCTCTGTCTGTGGGGGGAGGGGGGGAGGGGGGGAGCTCGGCCAGAATGGTGTCATGGCGGGGTCTTAAATCTAAATCAATATGACAACATCATACAACGAGTCAAATTAAAAGTTGTTAGACAGCAGTCTACACAGGAGCAGGCTATGTAAAAGCAATGTCAGAAGCGGGATTTGAACCCGCGCCTCCATTCGGAGACCAGAAGTCCCTTATCCAGGAAGGTTTGTCACCTTGAGTCTGGCGCCTTAGACCGCTCGGCCATCCTGACATATTAATAACATTGTAATAACAGTGTAATAGTGTCGTTATAATACAATCATTATATAGTGATAGTGTAATATTTTAATAATGAAATAATAGGCTAATAACTCTTTATAAGCAATTGCCATCCTGACATAATATTACTGTAATAACAGTGTAATAGTGTAGTAATAATGCAATACTTGTGTAATGATAGTCAGCAGTATATACAAGAGCAGGCTAGGACTTGTTTCCATTTGAGGTCCCACGTAAAAGTAGTGTCAGAAGCGGGATTCGAACCCGCGCCTCCATTCGGAGACCAGAAGTCCCTTATCCAGGAAGGTTTGTCACCTTGAGTCTGGCGCCTTAGACCGCTCGGCCATCCTGACAGCTGTAAACTTTCATGGTTCATATTCAACATGGACCTTGTCTCATGTGTCTCTCCTCTCTTTCTGTCCCTGTTTCCCTGTCTCTAATAGGCAAAAATAATACTATTATCAAATATTCATATTGAAAGGAGTGAGCGATAGCAGCTTAGATATGAAAGCATTTCCTCTTTCTACTAACAGTTGTAAGACACTCCTTTCAGTCCAGTCGGTACTTGATTTTCACCCGGTCATGAGAGAGACATGACATTTTCATGTGTTTTCTGTGAGTGATGTCCCTCTAAAAGCATTGCCCCGTGTGCAGTGGTGGAAAAAGTACTCAAATGCTTTACTTAAGTAAAAGTATCAATACTGCAATGTAGAATTACTCTGTTACAAGTAAAAGTCCAGAATTCAAAATTCACTTGAGTAAAAGTACCAAAGTATTGGCATCAAAATGTACTTAAAGTAAAAGTACTAAAATATTTGAAAATAGCAGATCTACAAGCTCACAACGCGTCGCGATGCGACGCGTTGTGAGCTTGTAGATCGGCTATTTTCAAATAGCCTAGGTATAAAATAGGGCTAAAGTGGTTAATGCATGTTTTATAATGAAATAATTTGTATCTGCAAAGTAACTAGTAACTAAAGTTTTCAAATAATTGTAGTGGAATAAAAGTACAATATTTGCCTCTGAGATGTAGTGGAGTAGAAGTAAAAGTACTGAAAATTGGAAATACTCAAGTAAAGTACAAATACCTCAAAATTTTACTTAAGTACAGTACTTAAGTAAATGTACTTAGTTACTTTCCACCACTGCGTGTGAGGCACAGGCCTAGTGCGCCAACGAGGCCCCCGGGGGACGGGTGTTGGTGGTCCCTTTGTAACGCTGACAGAGGAAGTGAGGTGGGGGAAGGGACTGTAACAAAGACGGTGACTCAGGTTTCCCCACACAGCTCAAAGTGCATTCGACTGTGGATATTCTCTAACTGGCAGCGATAGCCGTGTATGTCTGGATGGCCGAGCGGTCTAAGGCGCTGCGTTCAGGTCGCAGTCTCCCCTGGAGGCGTGGGTTCGAATCCCACTTCAGACAGTACTTATGCCTCAGTAAGCCAATTCCAAATCGCATGTACTATAATATTTAGTTTGACTATATTATAGTAAATATTTATGGTAACACTTTAGAATAACCATGTTATAACTAGTTAATAACATCATTTACAAACTGTTTGTTAATGACATATCAATATTTGTTCTAATGTTTGCAAGTTGTTAACGATTTACAACTGTGACTTATAAACAGCGAATAGATCACTCGCAAGCTGATATTTAATGGCTTGTTAAATGCATGTTAATGCTTTATAACTATACCTTATAATTATATAATAGTTCATGTACAAGCTATTAGTAAGCTATTTACTAATGACTTGAATGTATTAGTTGACTCAGCAGCAGATTTAAACAGGAAACAACCTTATGTGTTTCATTTACTAACATGAGTACATGAGGAATAGTTCCAAATGTAATGCAATAAACTATATCAATTATTGACATGGTCTCAACAAATGTATTTACTAACCTTTAAATCATGATTTGTTATTCACTTCTTCAGGCCTTTTCTGAAAATATAGTAGATATCGTTGTGGTAGCGTGGCCGAGCGGTCTAAGGCGCTGGATTAAGGCTCCAGTCTCTTCGGAGGCGTGGGTTCAAATCCCACCGCTGCCAAAAAGGTCCTTTTACCTGTAGCAGAGTGGGTAGAGAGGCACTTAACTCATAACTACTCCCCAAGGCACTGCCCCCCATATCGCCCCCTCCTCCTGATAGTTAGGATGGCTAAGGTAGGGGGCCAAGCACGTAATGCAGTGGTCTCCGTTTGTTTTTGTTAGTTTTATTCTTCCGCCACTTTTTGCAGTTCTGGCTAAACCGTTCAGTCGTTTTTTACGAAACTTGGCAATACGGTAGAGGGCTACGAAACTCACAACGATTGGCCAAAGGGTGGCACCAAAGCAATCTATTGAAAAATGCTAACTTTGAACAGGCATAGCTCATGAACCGTTTGACCTACAGCCATGAAACTTCATTACATGCGTCTCCTTATGAGGAACAAATGTGGTATTGTGACCTATGACCTCTGACCCTGAGATATCCCATCATTTTGCATTATATGAAAAACTTTTTTCTCTCCTCCTGGGATTTTTGAGCAATCTGCACGAAACTTTCTACACGCAAATGTATCGGCCAAATTATAATTAACGTCACATACGTGTTTGCAGATATGTGCACCCAACTGATAATGACACCTCGTAATGTTAGCGTTAGCTTCTTTCCACTTTATCACAGATGCAATCTATTCCTGTTTTTATAGTTATCTACATAATATATATCCACTCCATCATGCAGAGGTGTCTTTTGCCAAAAAATAACTGAATGAAGTGGCCATGAGTGAACGGCTTGCTTCATCGCACAGTATAAATTTATGTTTTGGGCATTATATCTCATTCAACCTTAAACATGCAAAACATACAGCCTTTGTTTTGTTTTGTTAATGCTGATTATGTCATCATGAATGATGGCGCAAGGAAGGTTGATTACTTGCCTTTAACACATCGACCGCCAGAGGTTAATCTCATAATGTACTCACCAGTGCCAAGGTGTTTTTGTTGTTTTTTTGTTTTTTTCATGTCGCCATAGATCTTGTTAAAATCCTTAAGATTGAGCCGTACACGGTCTGTTTACATCCGCGACATCCCACTGTATCTCCCAGTGAAAACCACGTGTCAAACGGGGTATCCATGTTGTAGTTAGAGCGGATTACGTTAAACAGTGAAATGCGAGGAGAAAAAACTACAGGAAGAGAATTGAGTTTCAGTTTCGTCTGTAGAACGAGGGCGGACGTGATCGTCAAAACCGGATCCCAAATAATTCCGTTTCCGGTCATCAAACCGGAAACGGAAGTGGATCAAAAAAATTCCGAAAGTGCACCCGGAAATTTTTAGCGCGAAAAGACCGTGGACCGTAGGGCTACTGTCTCGGCGCTTAACAGTTGGATTTAACGGACCGTAGGACTACGTTCTTGGCGGTTAATGTGTTAATGTAGGCTATGTTTGTCACCAACTTTCACCACTTTATCCATTTCAGTCACTGTGCTTGCTTGTATAATATATCTACGACCCATACGAGTTCAGGTCCCTGTTTTATTATCAACAATTGGGTCCGGCTTGGTTCAGATTCTATTACCTCGGAACCCCCGGAACACCCGAGCGAACCAAGAAGACTCAGCGCTGATTAGGAGGTGCCGAGCCGCAGCTGTGTGAAGCTTGATTTGTGCTTGTTTGTGATTTGAGTGTAACGGTGTTGTTGCTTATCAAAAATAGCAGACATACAAGCTCACAAGGCAGCGCCTTGCGACGTGTTGTGAGCTTGTAAATCATATATTTTCAACACGCGACACCATCGTACGATGTATAGGCTGATCTATCAGATAACTACAGCAGCAGCAGCAAGCTGTGTGTGTGTGTGTGTGTGTGTGTGTGTGTGTGTGTGTGTGTGGTTGGCAGTAAATCAGTATGCTAATGAGGCATGGTCTGTAATCCTCTTAGAGCTAATCTCACTCAATCCCCACAGTCCAGGCCTGAGCATACTCACACATACACACACACACACACACACACACACACACACACACACACACACACACACACACACACACACACACACACACACACACACACACACACACACACACACACACACACACACACAGAAATTACGAAGCACATTTTTGTGTTAATATCAATGCATTGTTGTAATGACATTTTGAACATTTCCCCCAAGATTGTGCAATATGTTTGAAATATTGCCTTTTCATAATTCATTTTTGTGTCCGAAGAGTCCCTTCCTAGAAATGTAGTGGAGTCATCAAATGGACAGTGCTCAAGTACATGTACTAAGTTTCTATCAGATTGGTTGAAACCCTACACAGCGCTTAATGGTTGCGTGTGCATGTGTGAGCGTGAATGTGCGTGTGTGTGTGTGTGTGTGTACAGTACACGCATGAGGTTGAGTGTCTCTGTGTGGCTCCGGTAAGCCAGCAGCGTTTTTACTGTCAGTGCTGCTCCTATCTCAACAGCATATGCGTCGTAAAAGGCAAGGTGAACTTTGCTATCCACCGACAGAGAATGTTAACACACAGCCTGAATGCTGATTATGTTCGCTCGTCAACGCGCATGTGCGTGTGTGTGTGTGTGTGTGTGTGTGTGTGTGTGTGTGTGTGTGTGTGTGTGTATGTGAGTTTTGCTAATGCTCCAGGATTGCAGTCGGACATCACAAGCCACGCAGTCAGATGACTGTTTTTTTTTGCTGCGTTGCCATGGCAATCCAGCAAAAAGGTCGCTCTGAGACGTTTTCTTCCCAGACCGCGTGTGTGTGTGTGTGTGTGTGTGTGTGTGTGTGTGTGTGTGTGTGTGTGTGTGTGTGTGTGTGTGTGTGTGTGTGTGTGTGTGTGTGTGTGTGTGTGTGTGTGTGTGTGTGTGTGTGTGTGTGTGTGTGTGTGTGTGTGTGTGTGTGTGTGTGTGCTCCAGTTCAGCAGATTACATCTGGCAGCAGAGACTAGAAGAATCTAAAAGAATGTTCAGACTGCAGCAGTGGACCCAACCATTAAAGACAGCTCCTCAGGTGTGCGTGCGTGTGTGTGTGTGTGTGTGTGTGTGTGTGTGCGCCCGCAAGCACACACATATGCGTGCTTGCATGCTAGTGTCCAAGACTGTGAGAGGAAAAGATCAACGTGCAAGCCCACATGCACACACTGTATAACAGGGTAGTGGAGGCAGTCTGTGTGCAGAAGGGCTTTGTTAGTTAAATCCAGCTCTACCTGTGTGAATGATCCACTGCTATGTGATCTGTGATCAGTGGTGTAAAGTAACTAAGTGCATTTACTCAAGTACTGTACTCAATTACAATGTTCAGGTATTTTTACTTTACTGGAGTATTTCCAGTTTTTAGTACTTTTACTTCAACTCCACTACATCTCAGAGACAAATATTGTACTTTTACTCCACTACAATTATTTGAAAACTTTAGTTATTAGTTACTTTGTAGATTTTGATTATAATTACAAAGCATACATAACCCCTTCAGCCCTTTATACATTTCGGCCATTTGAAATGGCCGATCTACAAGCTCACAATGCGTCACAATGTGACGCATTGTGAGATTTTTATACACGTCATACATTTGAAAACTTGTGTAATGGGACATTGTGCATAATGAGTACTTTCTACTTTTGGTACTTTAAGTACATTTTGATACCAATACTTTTGTACGTTTAGTCAAGTAAATTTGGAATTCCGGACTTTTACTTGTAACAGAGTATTTCTACATTGCAGTATCGATACTTTTACTTAAGTAAGAAATGTGAAATACTTTTTCCACCACTGTCTGTGGTTGATGGCCACATGCTTACCACTCACTCAGTATGCACCGTCCAACCACTCTCCTTATCTGTGTACATCTCCTTATCCTAACCTCAACGCTCTATCCTTCTCTCTCTCTCTCTCACCTTCGTTTTGTACCCCATCCTCTCCTCCATCCATCCACCCGCCCCTCCCACAGATAATGGCCTTGAGCCTTCTCTTACGTAGCCCTCCGTCCCCCTCCTCTTCTCCTCTGTTTCTATCCCCGCCTCATTCCCTCTCTCTCTCTCCAAGGGAGAAGAGTTCTCCATTCCTCCCTCGTGTCCCTGCTGTCTTTCCAAACTACCGTTGTCCCCTTCAAAGACTTCTTTGCTCACCCTTATCTTCTGTCTGTCTGTCTGTCTGTCTGTCTGTCTGTCTGTCTGTCTGTCTGTCTGTTTGTCTGTCTGTCTGTCTGTCTGTTTGTATGTTCATAAGTTTGCATGTATCGGTACTACAATGAATTTTTTTTTTCAAGGCTTTAAAGAAAAACATGAAATCTAAAAAAAAAAAAGATATATGTATTTATACCAATTATATATTATCGTAAAAATCTTAGTGTTTTGCCTATCGTTTTGGGGTCCACTTCCAATTTCCTGACAAAAGGGTTTGTCCACTGTGGAACTTCATACAGCTTGGCTCGTTGGTCTAGGGGTATGATTCTCGCTTTGGGTGCGAGAGGTCCCGGGTTCAAATCCCGGACGAGCCCTACCTTTTTGGTATGGCCGTTTAGTCGCATGGGCAGATTGCCGGCCTGGGAAGCAGAAGGTCCCCAGGTTCGATTCCCGGCTCCTGCAATTTCACAAGCTGTCCCTGAACAAGACACTTCTCCCCCTGCGCTCCCCCCCCTGTGAGAAGTGAAACTGTGGCGTCACATAATGTCTAAGTATTCTTATCTCTCCACCTCCTCTGTGCAGGCATGAAGGAGCTGTCTCCTCCTCCTCTGAACCTGAAGCGTCTGTACGGGGAGACGCTGGAGCTGGAGCCCGTGTTGATCATCATCTCTCCCGGGGCGGACCCCTCCCAGGAGCTGACGGAGCTGGCAGCCGAGACCGTGGGCAGGGAGGCCTGCCACGAGGTAGGACGGCACCGCGCCAACGCCACGGCATCACCACACACAACACCAGTACCAGTGGTGTAAAGTAACTCAGTAAATGTACTCCAAGTACTGTACTAAAGTACCATTTTGAGGTATTTTTTTTTACTTTACTGGAGTATTTCCAATTTTCTATTTGAAAAAAAATTACTAGTTACTTTGCAGATTGATTTATGAAAATAAATTGAAAAGCTGAAAAATGGAGTTAGCTGTTTTCTGCCTGACACCGACGATATACAAGTAAGACATGTATTATACCGTGCCCTGGAGGTGTAACCATTAACTTGTGGGTGAACAAAGAGACAATCATATAAATGAACGTATATCAAAATCAGCTTCAACAGTAAAATATGCAAATGACCCACATGTGAGTATTCATGTATTGATCTGGGCAGGGAGGGCCGTGCTCTTATTTTGAAGAGCACTACATACATTATCCCCTGTGGTACATTATTACACGTTTGCCCAGAGGAAAAACAGACCTGTGTATATGATTCATTGTGTGATCATTTTCATATTATAGATATGCATATGTTACACCACCAATTAGGCCCTCTCTGGCACCAATGTGAAATTCATCTCAGCTAACATGTCACACACACATGTCACATGTGTGCTTATTATGTCAAAGTTGAGTCAACTGCTCTGCTCATTTGCTAGTGAACGAGGTACTTTAGTAGAGGTTTGGGTTACTCCTTTAAAGTCACCCTTTTAGAGCACAAACAAAGTGGATCAATGTATAACACTACAAATCTCTCTCTCTCTCTCTCTCTCTCTCTCTCTCTCTCTCTCTCTCTCTCTCTCTCTCTCTCTCTCTCTCTCTCTCTCTCTCTCTCTCTCTCTCTCTCTCTCTGTAGATCTCAATGGGTCAGGGTCAGGCTGATGTGGCCTTAGCCGCGCTCAGGGAATGTTCCCGTAATGGAGACTGGCTTTGTCTCAAAAACCTCCACCTGGTCACTGCATGGCTACCACTGCTGGAAAAGGTCAGTTGTTGTATGTGTGTGTGTGTGTGTGTGTGTGTGTGTGTGTGTGTGTGTGTGTGTGTGTGTGTGTGTGTGTGTGTGTGTGTGTGTGTGTGTGTGTGTGTGTGTGTGTGTGTGTGTGTGTGTGTGTGTGTGTGCGCGCGTGTGTGTGTGTGCGCGTGTGCGTATGTGTGTTGCAGGCATGCGTTGGTGGATTCAGTTGCAAGTTGCAACGTGTTGCATTGCAAATCATTGGTGCGGGAGCCACAATTATGCATAATGTCTATGGTGAACAAAGTACTCAACACCAGTACTTGTTGTTCAGTCACATTTGTACTTATGGCTGATCGTTAATGTTTGTGTGTTCTTTCCCTTCCTAGAAATGTAGTGGAGTGAAACGTATAATGTTTATTTTTTAAATGTAATGGAGCGTGCTTGTGGTACAGGTCATCAGGGCCACAGTGCTCTAGCCCAGAGGAAGTAGTCATTGATTGATTGATTGATTGATTGATTGATTTTGATTGATTGATTGAAATTTTTATTAGGCAAAAGAATGTAAAACAACACAGTTACATTTATAATGCTTTTGTCTAAAAGGTCCGGCCAAAAAAGTCCTTGCGGACTTGTTTCCGTTGGGGTCCTTGAGTTAATTTCATAGACATATATAGTAGCAACCAAACAGTTCAAAAATCAACATGAAAATACAGATAATACAGAAAAAATACCACTATGTACAAAAAAAGCATTTAAAAAATATATGTACAAAAAATCAAGTCATACACACTAAAGCTTCATTCATGCTCTACGATTGGTGCACAGAGAACACGGGGGGAAACGAGAGGGAGGTGGGACTAATGACGGTCTGTCGCTTTAACCCCGAGCTTAGCTCGACATATGAATGTATTAAAACCAGAGTCAACTGTAGGGGCAGTGTTTACCCCTGATGCTCCATTCACACCAAAAAAATAAAAAATAAAAGAAGCAGAAATACAGTAGAAGCAGCTTTTTTATCAATATCTGGGCGTGTCCAAGGTTACCTGTCACTCAACAGGCCGTTTGAATAGGACCGTATTTTTTTATCTAAAATATAAAATAGCAGCTGTAGATGACAAATAAGTCTATTCTCGGTTACTACATAACCTAGTTATGGATACAAAAAATGTATAGAACGTTTATAAACAAGCTGCTAAATAGCTGAACTAGCCGTCTGCTCGCTACCACTGCCTGCTCTCCAGGGAGTCTGTCTGTGGAGACTCTCACCGCGAAGCACCACTGTGCTTCCCTCTGCCAGGAACAAATGACAAAAGCTAGCTTAATAATCTTAATAAAAAAAAGCACAAATCAACTACTTCACAATAACAATCTGAATTCTTCATTGTTGTGATCACTCTGACCCCAGAGTTGGGTCAGAGTGATCACAGATCACACACCTGATATAAAGGTTATTAATTCATTTATAAAAGTATGTCGTTGCCCAAGTTTCAATGTGCATTAATATTACATGTACAGCTACTACAGACAGACAGACAGACAGACAGACAGACAGACAGACAGACAGACAGACAGACAGACAGACAGACAGACAGACAGACAGACAGACAGACAGACGGGTCTCCTCCTCTGCCTGGGACGGTGGGGAGAGAGATCGATATACACATGCCGGTTCAGAGCTCCTCTGTGCCCGGCGGGAGACCCCGAGAGAGTCATCACACACACTCGGTGTAAGTGTAAGGCCCAAAGTTTCACAATATTTAACATGCACAGCTGCTAATTAAAAACATTCATCAATTTTCGAATGCTGCTTCTCGTGCTTTCCACACCTCAGGTGTGAACCAGGGAATCAGGCATCTCCTCACGGCCGCCTCGCGACCACCGGACGGACGACTGGGAGCTGTGGTTAAACTTCTCCATTATATTGTTTAGTTAGTTGTCTGTCTGTCTGTCTATCGAGCTACATCTGCTTTTTTTGGGGGGGGGGGGGGTGTTTGTTTAGTTTACGATCGGCCTCCGGCGTTCAGTGGTCACATATGCTGTATACCACGCTCCGGTGAGAACCGGGGACGGGGGACTATGTGACAGTCCGCTCCCCAGCCCTGTCTCCTCTCCCCGGGAGAGTTGGGGTGGAGGCAGGGGCCCGTCACGGGACACAACCGGTTTTCACCGCTTCCACAACTTTAAATATCCTTTTATTTCAGTCATATATATCCCATGTTCTTGCCAAATCATCATTGATATTACATAATACAGCCGTTATTTAAAAAAAAAAGAAATGTTATTCCATCTCCGTGTCTGCTGCGAGATATGAGCTTTTAAAAGCTGTTTCAAGAATGAGGTCTAGGGAGAAATAAAGCAAGCTTTTTTTTTTGTTTTTGAGCTTCTGGACGGTAATATAAACATAAAAACGCTCATTTGCATAGAGATTACATTAAAATAAAAGCTAATTAACGTTTTAGCTTTTCTTGGTGTGTAGGGGGCATTACAACACAGATACGGCAAAGAAGGAGGAGGAGGAGGTCACGGGGCAGATCAAGGACCAGATGCGGGTATTATATCTCCACGCTGGCCTTGGAACACCCCGGGATCCCTCAGTTAGAAGGAGCTGATGTAGCCACAGGGAAAGGGAGGTCTGGGGTTCTGGAACTGTCACCTCTGTGACCCCATTATGTCGTGGAGGGTGATGGATGGATGGATGGAGCATCCCATCCATCATTGTGACCTCAATTGTTTGAAAATGGGAAATAGTTGTGTGCTGATGTTCTGCTGACATCTTCACGCAACAACATCACAATTACATTAACCCTTTAAGACCTGAAGCCGATTCTACATGTCTCCTAAATCCCAACAGTATTCTGAAAAACGTGTGTTTCTATATCAGTGGTGCTCAAACTTTTTCATGTCAAGGACCCCCAAAATTGTATGTATTTGCCCACGGACCCCCATCAAAATATTTTGTTCCAGGGACCCCCCCCCCCCCAGAAGCAAAGATTTGAGTTAAAAATGTTCGCTTTAAAACGATATGTATTCAAAGATTTGCACACATTTTAAAGATTTTTCAAAAATAGCAGATCTACAAGCTCGTAGCGCGGCACTCGGTGCCGCGCTATGAGCTTGTGGATCTGCTATTTTTGAATAGCCCAAAGTGTAAAATAATGCTTTTTAGCTCAAATCTAAAAATGACACAGTTCCAGGTCTTAATGGGTTAAAACCATGTCCTAAATAAAAATAAAAAAAGAGTTTGCAACTTTTACCAACAAATCCAGCTGCCTGTAGCGACTTGACTGCTGTGTAGCGCAGGAATTTCTGGAAACTGCCTAGGCTCGGCTGTGATTGCACCGGCTATCAATTTGCTATACTAGGGGGATCAGCAGTCATCATCAACAGTCTTCCTTGATTGGCCAAACCAACTCATTGGTTTTGCAGATTGGTCAAATCTGACGCGACATTTATGCCACTGAACATAAGAAGCTACTTTCACAGAACAAGACTAGAGAAATCCAACTTGATCTACGTTGTGAGAAATGTTTTGCTCGACGGTTCATCTGAATGGAGCACCTTATACAGTACATGCGATAATGCAGCTGTTGCAGTGGAGCCAAAGGTGTATTTCTTTTGAGTGGACTATATTGCTATTGCTTTAATCAACACCAGAGGCATTCCACCACCTGTTTAGTCAAGTTACTCTGACGCCATCATCAGGACAAAGATGTTTTTGTTTGGGAGCCGAGGGCACCAGGGCAACAACATGAGTGTGTTTGACACAGAGACCAACCGTTGGCCTTCTGCACTGCTTATTCCAGAAGGATGATTTGGTCGTTCAGCCTTCGCCTACAAAGGAGAGCTGTACATATGCGGTGGCCACAACCAGAACCAGGGCTTCATGTGGAAATTCAGTCCATAGACCTTCTGGTTTTCTCTACCGATCAGCGCTGATCTGATGGAGAACCCAACCCACTAGGACCCCTGGGGGTCCCAGATCCCCACTTTGAGAACCACTGACTTTCAAAGGTTCCACAGTGGAATGTACTTTGAGGTGAGGTGAAACCTGGGCCCCACCCTTCCTTCATATGTCACCCTCACAAGGGTACAAACAACACCCTCTGTCATACAAACAGACCACCAACACACATCCCCCTGGCCTCTTTGGCGCAGTAGGCAGCGCGTCAGTCTCATAATCTGAAGGTTGTGAGTTTGAGCAGTTTTACACAGTAGAGGGAAAGGCATATCTAGGAACATACTATCTGCATGGGTGTGCTACGGGGACAGCGCCTCGGGGAGCAGTTGAGGGTTGAAGGACGACTTCACCAATTTTCAACCTTTTTTTCGGCTCCTGATAAAATTGTGTAATTTTTTTCTACTCAGTCTGTGTCTCATAGGAGGGCTGTGGACACTTCAGAAACCTGTCTACCAGTGACATCATTGTTAGGAAGGTTTATTTTTGGGCGGTGAAACCGCCCCTATAAGTGAGATTTGGAAAAATGTACAAATATCTTGGGCAGTGAAACCGCCCCTAAAAGTGAGGTTTGGAAATTTGTACAATTATCCTGCGCTGTGATTGGCCAATCACAATCTATTCAGGACTGTGATTGGCCAGTGTCACATGACACATGTGCATAGCCCTATATAAGCAACCATAACTTTTTTTTCAAGTTATGGTTTCTTCCATCATAAAGAGTGTTTCAATAAATGTATTTATTTTTTGTACATGATTGGTTGACTCCATTCAGTATTGTGATTAGCTAGCAAGACACCGCCCACTTCACACAGGGTGTGATTTTTTCTTCAATATTTTGATTTTTATGTTTTATTAACGCGAGAACAATGGCTTCCATTATAGAATGCTAACTGTCTAGGAATAGAAAGCCTGTCGTTTCTATTAGCTTGGGTTCCCCATCGATGATGTCACTGGTAGACGGGTTTCTGAACTGTCCACAGCCCTCCTCTGAGACACAGACTGAGTAGACACAAATGGTGCCATGTTATAATGAGCAATAGTGAGGACCTATTATATGAAGACAGGTTGAAAATGGGTGAAGTCGTCCTTTAAATGTCTTGCTTAGGGACACTTCGACACATAGATTGAGGTGCAAACCGAAGACTGACTGTCTCCCAGGTGGCCTCTATAACCACTCAGCTACAGCTGCCCCCAAAACATGCTCTGGCAGTGGTGGGATTTGAACCCACGCCTCCGAAGAGACTGGAGCCTAAATCCAGCGCCTTAGACCACTCGGCCACACTACCACGATGACTTCTAGTGTGTTTTAGTAGAACCCATGCTTCCAATTCATCCTGCTGGAAAAGCCAACACCAGAGCCCTTAAGCAGTGAATAACAAATCATGATTTAAACCTTAGTAAATGCATTTATTGAGTACATGTCAATAGTTTATGTAGTTTATTGGGACGTAATTCTAAATTTGGAACTATTCCTCATTTACTCATATTAGTAAAGGAAACACATTAGGTGTTTAAATCTGCTGCTGAGTCAACTAATACATTTAAATCAACAAGTCATATAATAAATAGCTTACTAATAGCTTGTTCATGATCTATTATATCTCTGCTGTCCGGCAGAAACCAGCTAACTCCAAAATGGTCATTTTTCAGGAAATATATATATTAAATATATTATATTTATAATGCATAGTTATAAAGCATTAACATGCATTTAACAAGTCATTTATAAGTAATTAACTACCAGTTTGTAAGTGATCTATTAGCTGTCTATAATGTATAGTTATGAATCCTTAACCAGTTATTTACAAACATTTTAAATTTCATTAATAACTAATTATCTGACAGTTTGTGAATGATTATTCTTATTGACTAGTTATAACAGATAGATAGTGGTATCATACATTGTTAGTATATAGTAAATGCCATTTAGAATTGGGTTATTGAGGTATAATTATTGTCAGAAGTGGGATTTGAACCCACGCCTCCAGGGGAGACTGTGACCTGTATCATGTCATATTGAGTTGGATATGAGACGACCATCATCACTCTCAAGACTCCGTTTTGGACAGTGGCCAGCCTGTTCAACTCAAGTAATAGAATAAAATGTAAATATTTCGACATAACAGCTGGCATTGGCAGTAATAGCCAAATAATGGGGATGTTGACAAGTAAAATAACCTTCAATGCTTATTCTTAGCCTAAACAAACACACGTATGTCAAATACTGTAAATCAATTGATTTAGCAATCTTTATAGCAGATCTAATGGTGGTGATGATGATGGTAAAATGCTTAAAAAGTTATTAGAGTAATCCATGTCCAAATAATGCTTTAAAGGGGAGTTAAAATGACATAAAGTATTATATATGTTTGTCTTAAAAAGACCACATGTGTCTGGTTGTGTGTCATGTCATTTTCAGAGGACACCAGTAAGCATTTAGCAATACAAAAGAGTCTGCCTGTCTCTAGATTGCAGTACTCAGGGTAATGAATAGATATTATAAGTCGGCCTATTCAGGTGTTAGTTAGATAGACTGGCTGTTCCTGACATTCCTGGTACTTCATGAACAATAGATGTTTTGACCTTATGTTAAATTAGGGGTATCAGGACTAATGAGCATCCATTTACACTGACATTATAAAAGCAAGCCGTTAAATGATAAACAGCACACACTGATAAACATAATGCTGGGCTCTATTAAAAAAGTAGCCTATTATAAAGGTTTTAAATCTTAGCTAAACCTTCAGATACCCTGTACATAACTTGGCAGTATAGCTGAATAATGTATACAGCACAGCAGCTTATGTCAGATACTGTAAATCAGTTGATTTAGCGATTTTTATGATAAACAAACTTGTTATCGCTCTCCTCCTGCATTCACTGCAAACAGCGAAATAGATTAAGAGCATTATGACAACTAGCGTCCCCCCGTCGCGAAGAGAGAGAGGGGGAGGGAGAGGGAGAGAGAGAGGACTCTGCGACACAGTAGGGGAAATTACGTTTATTTTTGTATTAAAGGTAGGGTAAGTGATTTGCTTTGGTTAAAATAAGTGTTAAATGGCTCTATATTCTGATAGTACTCATTGCTATAGAGTGTTTGTTCAGTATTAGGAGTCTCCTTGTCTCTCCACCTCTTTATTAAACAGAAAATGCATTTTCGTTTCAGTTTCAGTTTCATTTCCAATTTTTTCCAACCAGGACAGAGAACTCTATCAGGATACAGATTAAACAAGTGAAATTGGAAGTGATGACACTAAGAAATGAGCAGACAAAATTGGAACTGGAACACTATACAAATTAAGCTTAAAAATTGGTACTTTCTCCTGATTGGCTGAGATTTTGACACCTACCGAAAAATGTATTTTCTGTTTATTAAAGAGCTGGAGAGACGGGGAGACTCCTGTTACTGAAAAAACACTCTATAGCAATGATTACTATCAGAATATAGTATTTTAACCTTTTAACAAAATACTTTTTGTTTTAACCAAAAAATATCACTTACCCTACCTTTAACGCGAGAACAATGGCTTCCATTATAGAATGCTAACTGTCTAGGAATAGAAAGCCTGTCGTTTCTATTAGCTTGATGATGTCACTGGTAGACGGGTTTCTGAACTGTCCACAGCCCTCCTCTGAGACACAGACTGAGTAGACACAAATGGTGCCATGTTATAATGAGCAATAGTGAGGACCTATTATATGAAAACAGGTTGAAAATGGATGAAGTTGTCCTTTAAGTGTCTTGCTTAGGGACACTTTGACACATAGATTGAGGTGCAAACCGGGGACTGACTGTCTCCCAGGTGGCCTCTATAACCACTCAGCTACAGCTGCCCCCAAAACATGCTCTGGCAGTGGTGGGATTTGAACCCACGCCTCCGAAGAGACTGGAGCCTAAATCCAGCGCCTTAGACCACATGTACATGTCAATAGTTTATATAGTTTATTGGGACGTAATTCTAAATTTGGAACTATTCCTCATTTACTCATATTAGTAAATGAAACACTGTAAATCTGCTGCTGAGTCAACTAATACATTTAAATCAACAAGTCATATTGTAAATAGCTTACTAATAGCTTGTTTGCCTGGCCCATAGGTATTATTTTGACCGCCCTGTACCCACCTGGCCCACGAGATTTGCGTTGGTACGTTCCTAAGCCAATAGTTTGATGACCGGTGGAGACTCAATGGAGACTCTTTGAGTCTCCGCCGGTCATCACATTATTGGCGTAGGAATGCGACAAAAACAAAACAATCTCCATTAATTCAAGGCTCGATAGAAAGTAATCGATAGAAAAAAAGTCATTTTGGGGGGTGAACTATTCCTTTAAGAAATAACTCATACTCAAACATGCCCGTTAAAAGTCCCACCTAAAGACGTGGTGAAATGAAACATATGTTTTTCACACTTTTAGAGCATACCCACAGTCATATCGAGGACATAATCTGTCATTAGTTGCCAAATTGCTCAGGCTGGGACCGATGTTAACATCACATTTGGAGAGACATTTTGGGGTGTTGAGGTGTGAAGTGGCGTTTGTTGTTACTGTTGTTTTATGGTTGTTTAATTAATTTATTAATACAAAATTGCATGCGCGATTGATTCGAGTTGAGCCCCCAAGAGCATGCACATTATTTGGCGCCTATGGTTCTAAGTCAAATAGCCGATCTGTTGGGGGCTTGTAGATCTGTGTTTTCATGCAATTCTCACTGACTGTTCGCCTATTATGACATGACCAGAATATAGACGCTATAGGGTTCATTCGGTTCAAGGAGGATGACCATATTTTCATAAACGCCAACTGGGACACTTAATCACTAAATCGCTAAAGTAATTCTGATTCCAAAAATACTTTTACCAATATCTTTGACAATTTCTTAGATTTGTATTGTTTTCACCAGAAAAGGGGACAATGCACCTACCCGACAGAATAGAACATAATAAACATATGTGTAAGCACTTAAAACACGTATTATCATTATTATTTAACTGTGGCGACAACCAGAACAATTTGGTGGTGAATATAGAACACCGGGACATTTGAGTGTTTTACAGATATTTAATCAAAGTCAAACCAGATGGAAGAGGCTGGCTTCACACATTTGTTTCACAATCACAACCTACTTCCATCTGGTACCTCGGTAGCCAACCGCTGCAAAGCGGCGGTACGTTTTTTCAAGCTACTTGCCAGGTGATTGGATGGAACCGTCTGTCTATCACCGTCTGGGCGTGCTAACTCCAACCAATCATATTGACGTGTCCACATGACATATAGTAGCTGCGCCAGCGGTAGTTATTTTGTATATACTATTCAACCATGATGAATCGTGAAACAACTAAAACACAATAAGCGCTTCTAGATGGCGTCACATCCGGTCTCGCCAAGATCCCACCCCTAGCCGCCGCTGATTGGTTCGACCCGCCGCGGTTCCGTGAAAGCTCCAATCTCTGAGCGATCCCAGATGGAGGCTGTATTGTGAACCTGTGAACTCAATACCGCCCCATCTGGCGGAGTCAGGTTAGGACGCCTGGTGCACTGCACTCGAAAGCAAGAAAAATCCAATATGTTAACTTTTCTTTCATCTTTCAATCTCCAAAATCTTCCATCTCTCCACAGCGGTCTCTAAGTATTGCCTCATTTATTTTGTGTGCTCCTCTTTGGGTTATCTCTCATAATGCACATGCACGCGCGAACATGTGCGCGTCATCTCTCACATCGAAGCGAACACAAACATTCTGCCTGCTGGTCCACATTTCCATATCTAAAATTACCTCATGTCCTTTACCCGCGCATATGCATTTAGCATTTCACCTGCTGGCTCATGTTAGTCACTGTGCGTGTGCGCGCGTGTGTGTGTGTGTGTGTGTGTGTGTGTGTGTGTGTGTGTGTGTGTGTGTGTGTGTGTGTGTGTGTGAGAGTGTCCCGGCGGGTCTTTTTAGTGCTTTGTCACTGTAGCAGGTCATATCTCACTGGGAGGCACAGGTGTTGGCAGTGATTGGAATGTGTGTGTGTGTGTGTGTGTGTGTGTGTGTGTGTGTGTCTCCTGGGGTTAGCCACAGACCCTGCTGTCCAGGGAGATGTCAGTGCTCCAAATGTGAATTAAACCATAGCCCTCTGTTGAGGGTCCCTCCCTTGCTCTCTCTCTCTCTCTCTCTCTCTCTCTCTCTCTCTCTCTCTCTCTCTCTCTCTCTCTCTCTCTCTCTCTCTCTCCCCTCTCAGGCTCTCAACTCTCCTCCTCAGATCCTTCCTTTTTCCCTCGCTTCAATTCTCTTCCACTTCCTGTCTCCACTCTTCTTTGCCTTTGTTTCATTTGCTTTGCTGTCATATTTTGTTTTCTTCATTGTCCATCTCTACTACTGTTTACTTTCCTTTTCTTTCACTTTTTTGTCTCCTCTCCTCCTATCTTCCTGTCCCCCTATTTTCCTCTCATTCCCATCCTCTCTCTCTCTCTCTCTCTCTCTCTCTCTCTCTCTCTCTCTCTCTCTCTCTCTCTCTCTCTCTCTCTCTCTGCCCAGCAACTGCTGGTGATGAAGGTGGTGGGGGGAGGGGTGGGGGGAGGGGTGGGTCGCAGCAGCAGAGCTTGAAATGGAAAAGTGAAGCAAAGGAAAGGCGAGAGGTGTGTGTGTGGGGGGGAGAGTGTAAGTAAGAGAGAAAGAAAGAAAAGACAGACGCAGAGAGGAGGAAGAGGAGGGGAAGAAGGGGGGGGATAAGGCGAGGCAGAGCAGAGCAGACAGGTGGAAAAGCATCCGGGGATGAAAGGAGAGGACAAAGAGATCGCCTTCCTCTCGCTTTTATTTCATTACCTCTCCCTCTCTCTCCTCTCTCTTTCTCTCTCTTTGTATTCCATCAACACTGGCCTTTCCTCCCGTCTCAATACCCCTTCTCTACCTCTCCCTTCCTTACGCCTGATTTATACTTAGTTGCCTGCAGGTTTCACACACCAAAAACAGCCACTCTACTCTACAAGGTTTCTGCTTCCTTCTCCCCTCCTCTCTCCTTCTCTCCTTCTTTTTCCTCTGGGGTCTGTAAGCAGGTGAGTTGAGCAGAGAAGGAGAGAGGGGGGGGAGGGGAGGGGTTGAGTGTGGTCAATGTTCCCTGAGCATAATTGAAGCTGGCATTGCGTCTCTCTCTCTCATTGCCTTGTCTATCACATCCTCCTTCACCATCTGTCTATCTTTCTTTTTTCTCTCTCTCTCTCTCTCTCTCTCTCTCTCTCTCTCTCTCTCTCTCTCTCTCTCTCTCGCTCTCTCGCTCTCTCGCTCTCTCGCTCTCTCTCTCGCTCTCTCTCTAGAGACACAGGGCAGAGATCGAGAGAGAGAGAGCAAGAGAGATATTTAAATACATGTGAACTATGGATGTACTTTTGCTCTTTTCTCTCTCCTTTGTACTATTTTATTTCACCCCCACAGGAGGACTGCATGGCAAATGTCAGACCTCCACGAACTGGTTCACGGTCAATACACAAAACCATAAATAAAAAAAGAAATGCACTGAGAGAGAAGTGCTTATCCTTCAAAGCACTGCACCAACTCTTCATTCATTAAAATGCATTGATCAAAGTTGGAGCTGGAGAAATCCAGGATAAAAAGTTTATTCACTCCGAACGGCTCAATTTGTTCGCTCCCAGCCCGGCCGAACATTGAGCGATATCTCCCTTTGATGCCTTTTGCCCTCGCACAGAAATCTCCCCCTGTCTTCCTGACTACTCTCTCCCCCAAAGCTAGTATCTGGGGATAAAATCCAGACCGTGAAATCGTCTGTGCTCTCAAGATGTACGCACAGCCTGGAGCGATGCCCGTGAAAAGAGGAGTCTTAGATCATCGACAGTAGGCTACGTGATCTCATATAATGACACGGCCCGCACTAACGGGCGTAAAGTTGTATTCGTCCTGGAGATATACTGTGTGGAGATGGTCCAGAGACAGTGTTTGTATGTGTGAGAG
>NC_137606.1:54534601-54549601 GCF_963280865.1 Gymnoscopelus braueri
TAATCAGATGGAATTAATCACAGCTGTGTAGCTCGGTCTGTCTCAAGCAGTGGAGCAAGTTTGCGTACATCTAGTGTGGATGCTTTAATACTTGGATATCGGACATTTGGACATATTTTGTCACAGAGGTAGGATGTGTTGCTATTATTTGACAGTTTGTATTCATGTATGGTCACTAGAGGGTAGACATTATTTGTAGAAACTCTGTAGAAACTATTTCTCATATTCCACTATGCTTGTACCTTAGACATACCCTCTTCATACTGTATTAGCATCTCTCCGGAGTACAGTATGTACAGTATAGAGCTGTGTATTCTGTCCCTGTTGGCTTTAGTCTCAGTGTTATTGATGCACTTTATTGTGGGGCCAAGTTAATGGGCCAGTATAGGTTAATCACACTTCCACAGGCTGTGTTCCTGTTAACATGGAGTGTTATGCCTGCGTCAACTCAACTTTATAGCTCGAGGAACAAAATGTTTTTATTAAATGCGTCTCCTCAAGTTATAAAGTTGAGTACAAAAGTCCTATAGGCTACTTGTGGGGACAAATTATCTCAGAGTCCGAGCTTCGAACATTCGTACTGTACACTGTTGTCCTAATGGCATAAGGTGGTATTCTATGTACAATGCCGTAGACACTAAGGCTGTTGTAGTTAGTTAAAGTAATACAAGGCAGGTCCACAAATTACGATTTTTAGCAGCCTCTGCTGGTCATTACCGTCACTGCAGGTCGTTCGTTTATTCCTGCATTACCCAGAATTCCTTTTGTTTTCACCGGAAGACAAAAGCGTTTCATAAAGCGTTCTTTTAATTGTTTTATACTATCTGTGGATCGTTTCTCTTAGCCAGTGGAGCTTTAGTTACCGTGAGCTGTGTTTTCTTTTGCTGTGGTTTTTCCATCTGTTTTAAAAACAGCGTGAGATTCCTTTTTGTTATTAGCGCGGTAGTTCCTGGCCAAACAGGAAACTGGTGTGGTAGTTCCTGGCCAGGAAACCGGTGCATTTCTGTTTCTGTTTTCCAGCCGGATGACGTCATTTTCGCGGGAAGGACGGCCTGCCACCGTTTCAATAGAAAATATAATAGAAAAGGCTTTCGGGGGTGAAATTCATGGAGTGGGTGTTGTGAAACATTTGCCACTCACAAAAGATATACAATTTAACTTTTTTTTAAGTTACCTAGTATTACTTTAAGGCAGGGGTCTTCAACCTTTTCAGGCCAGGGACCCCCAAACTGATGGGGAGATGGAGCAGGGACCCCCTACCTCGTAGGGTAGGGGGGGGCTACCACATATTGTATATTTATGTATACAATTGTGTTTTATATTGCCTGCTCCTATACGCACCTGCCCCAGTAGGTGTGCAAAATAAAAATTATCTACAAAATATGTATAAACATACCATGTTATTGTGCATTGTGCCTCCATTTATCTGTTTGCTATGGATTCATGTTATGTTTAAAGACAATTTGACATTTGGGGGGAAAAAATTAAAAAAAAAAGTTATATTTTTTTCAAACACAAATATTGTTTAATCAAACAACTTTCGCGGACCCCCTGCAGTACCTTCGCGGACCCCCTAGGGGTCGCGGACCCCCTGTTGAAGACCTCTGCTTTAACACATTGAATGCCAATCGCGTAGATCTACGCGAACCTATTTAAAGCCGCAGCGTGCCAGTCGCGTAGATCTACGCGAACCGCCGATTCCCATGTTAATCGCCCAAGGTGCACTTTCCGAATTTTTTTGATCCATTTCCGTTTCCGGTTTTCGGTCGGAAACGGAATTATTCGGGTTCCGTTTTTTTCGATCGTATCCGCTTCCTGTCTGGGATCCTGTTTAAAACTCGATTTTCTCGGTTTGTTGTTTTTCTCCTCGCTGATCACTGTTTAGCGTGTATCGGCTGTAGCTTCAAGATGGCGGCTCGCATTTGGAAACTGTTTTCGCTGGACGTTTCTCACGGATCCGCTGTGTGTTTAGAACCAAATGAACGCGCACTTTTAACTTATTTAGCGAGGTCTGTGGCGACATGATAAAAACAAAAAAACAACAATAAAACGCTGGCACTGGTGAGTACATTATGAGATTAAACTCTGGCATGGAATGTGTTAAGGACTACAATTCTCTTGAATCATGTTTATTATGGCTTCTTTAGTACACTTCATTAGGGACATTAACTTGATGTCTGTCTAGTCACTGGAATGTTTGACACAGGTGTCATGTATTGGCTATCAAGTGATGACACTGCTCAACCCTTATGTACTGCTGCATTCACTTGACCTTCATCAGGCCTTGACTGCGTGCTCCTACGCACCTGTCCTTGAAGAAGTTGTGTGCAGAAGGAACTTTTTAACTATGCGTAAGTTAAAGTTAAAGCCAGTTAAAGTTAAAGCCATTAAAAGTTACCTTTGGTTGGTCCTTCATATTGGGACGGTATCAGAATTTGTTTCTAAAGCAGGAGATAAAGGCTTGTTAACAGCCATTTTCTCCGCTATTGAAGCCTCTGCTTGAATTTAGTGTAATGCCACTACATGACATTGCACTGACATCAGCTACAATTCTCTACAATGAACAATTCGAGAGCTACAGATTATATACATTTGTCACTGTTGTAGAGCACCCCTCCTATCTCTGTTGTGTGTTTTGTAGCGTTAAGGCACACTTCAACTCTTAAATACAGATTATTCTTTTGGAAAACTGTAATTTCATGCTACAGTATCGTTTCCTTGTGCATAGGTTTTGCACTTCCCTTTTAATCTAGGCATGCATTATGTGTGTATATATATATAAACTAAAGAAGACTCGTGCACATCTTGTTAGACCCCGACTGGAGGTGCAGGTCAGCGCAAGAGCTATTTATGATGTTAAAAGATGAAAACCTTCACAAGAAGGGAGCGCACAGTCCTCTGGTATGATTTTGCTTCTTTATTTGCACAACCCGTCTGTGTGTGTGTGTGTGTGTGTGTGTGTGTGTGTGTGTGTGTGTGTGTGTGTGTGTGTGTGTGTGTGTGTGTGTGTGTGTGTGTGTGTGTAACTCTAAACACTAGTAGAAGGACTTTGAAGTCAATGTAAACGAAACGGGGAGCCAGTGCAAATTAGTGAAGACTGCATGGGGTGATGTGCTCTCCTCTTAGGTTGTGTCAGTCGCTTAGCAGCAGAATGTTATAACAGTTGGAGCCTCTCAATAGACTTCTGGAGGAGGCCAGACTACTTTGCAGGAGTAAAGGCTACTTGAAATGAATCCATTTGTCAGCACCCCTCATGAGTTAAAAGCCTTGGCAATGTTTCTGAGATGAAAATAGGCTCCAGCACCAAGACTTTTAACTTCTGACTTAATCGACGGGGTTTAGATTCCCACGGCTGTTTCAAAGCGTATGCCTTTTGTTTTGGGGGCCAAATAAGCACATTTCAGTCGTGTCCTCATACAGTATAGCTTTAGAAAGATAGTCAAGTCAAGTAAACTTTTATTATAGCTATATAGCTATGGAAGTTTGCTTTGTGTGCCCCAGTAATATTGTTAAGTGTGGTAGCATATACATTGACAATAGTAAACACCAACATCTATAACGTGATCTCCAGGACTGAGCTATAATTTTTGAAATTCTATCTACGGAAGCAGCAGGATGCAATCAGAGACACCAACGCAGTGTTGAAGATGATTTTGTGATCAATCATGGTGAATCATGCACTTATTTTCAAAAGAACAGAAGTGCAGAGACCTATAATTACATTATTGAGTCTAGGATCACTCACAATTTCAGTGAGAGCAGTCGCTGTTAATGTGATTAAACCTGAAACCTTAATGAAACCTTTCCAGAATCTTCATGTAGGAAGGAATTAATTCATTGGAAACCAACCTTTTTTTTTTAGTATCTTTCTACGTGTCTGGATATGTGTCTATAATTAGTTAGAGTCTCGCTATCTAAATGTGGTTGCTTAAGCAATGGTTTCACAACAGATGCTTTAAAATAACCTTGTTTTGATCGTTAAAACAGCGTTTGCTACTTAAACCCATTAATACCTGGAACGCATCTGTGTCACTTTAGATTTCTTTGGCTATTCAAAAATAGCAGATATACAAGCTCATAGCGCGGCACCGAGTGCCGCGCTATGAGCTTGTAGATCTGCTATTTTTTTTTTTAGATTTTTTTCCAAAAACTGTTAGGATTTTGATTTTTTTAAAGAATTGCCTCAGGTCTTAATGGGTTAAAGAATCCAGTGGGAGTCAAGGTGAGAGGTGGAGAAGTTGCTCTCCTGCTACGAACTTGTAACGATCTGCTGCAGAAATACTTGTGGATTCATCCATTGCAGCATCATGCTTATTAGCATTTTCGTACAAGGATCACCAGTGTCAATAATGGCAGCCCCCTCCCTAATGGCTGTGATTTTACCATTGAAGCAGCTGGTTAAAGGAGAATTCGTTAGGGTTAGGGTAGGACGTTTTTCTTACCTTTTTATATGATGTTATGATATCCTATGACGAGTGGTACTATAGATAGAGATAACTCCATCCCGGGTCCGCCGCAGCTAAAAACCCTGCGCCTATGGGACTTGCTCTAAATCACGCATTTGATAGCTTTATTTATTATATTTGTGGGTGAGATCTGACGTTCATAGTGACAGAACGCTATGTAACGTGATTGTCTTGAATTGCGCCCCACCGAAAGTCTCACTAATTAACTTTAAAGGAGTGGTGAATAAATTCATCCTTGCTTTATGCTTATTACACATTTTAAGGATCACCAGTGTCAATAATATAATGCTGGCCCCTAATGGTTGTGATTTTATCATTGACAAACGTAGCAAACTCCTCACGTTTCAAAACAGAGGCTTGTGAGAGAAAAGCAGTGGAAAAGGGCCAGGATTTAGCAGCTGGTTAGTAGTTGATAACAATATTTTAAAGCTTGCCAGCGTCCTAACTAATCATCTTAAAGAAATGTGCTTTTCTTGCTGGGCATACAGACCTTATTATAGTCAGCTATTATAACATTTCTAGCCATCCATGCCATATCTCTGTGAGCTAATTCAGAATGAGGATGACTTTGAATTGAAGTGCATGCGCTGTCTGCTGCGTTAACAGGAACAGACTGTGTGTGATAAAAATAGCACTGAAAAGATCAGAGGATGTGAGAATACTTACCACTCGCTTATTTAATTATATTCATGGTATGTGGACACACAACCAAAGGCAAATTGAAATTCTCCCTCTGTCATTCGCTTTCTATACAACTCGCCCACACAGATATTGCACCCCCCCCCCCCCCACCCCCAAACAATACAGTGTGTCCCTGCAGGAAAATTGAGTCCAGTTGATCTCTCTCTCGCTCCCTGAGGCTGAAAGCGAGTGTCACTCACTGTCAGCAGCTTTCCTCTAATAATAAACAGCCTGCAGGGGTCTCTCTCTCTCTCTCGCTCTCTCTCTCTCTCTCTCTCTCTCTCTCTCTCTCTCTCTCATTCTCTTTTGTAAAGTGTTTAATAGATTTGAACTGCATATCTTTAACCATGTCGTTGCTGTCGGGCAGAAACCTCTTAACTCCATTTTTCGGCACGTTGTGAGCTTGTCGATCTTGATACTTTTGAATTTGAATCCTGAAAAGTAATAGTTTTGGACAAATGAGGTTTCCACCCGGCAGAGACGATATGAACCCTATTCTGTGGGGGCGAATATTGAATTAAATTAGCCGATATAGGCTACAACTGAGCTTGTAGATCAGACATATTTTCAGCAAAGAGAATTGGTGTAGAGCAGTGGTTTTCAACCTTTTTCATGCCAGGGACCCCTAAATTTATATACATTTGGCCGCGGACCACCATCTGAAAATGTTTTGTGCCAGGGACCCCCAGAAGCAAAGATTTGAGTTAATGTTCTCTTTGAAAAATTAATATATTCAAAGATTTGCACACATTTTCACGATTTTTCAAAAATAGCAGATCTACAAGCTCATAGCGCGGCACTCGGTGCCGCGCTATGAGCTTGTAGATCTGCTATTTTTGAATAGCCAAAGCTAAGTGGTTAAAATGATTCTGAGGCTATGTTAACTAATTTAGCTGGGGACCCCCTGGTACCCCCCCAAGGACCACTGGTGGTCCCCGGACCACTGGTTGAAAACCACTGGTGTAGAGGCAAAAAAGGAGGCAGCCTATTATAGACCCTTGGGGGACTCCGGTCAACGATAGGGCTTAAGTGGTTAAGTTAGTCCGTGTCATGGTGTTGTAAAAGCCATCACTATGAATACAATACATACATAGTAGTGATGCGCGGGACGGGTTTTTTCATAACCCGCCCCACCCACCCCACCGCGGAACCCAACCCACCCCTAACCTGTCCCGCAAAACGATATATAAATCAACGACTCGGCCCGCCCCGCGACCCGCGGTGAAAGAAAAGAAGATAATCATCATCATAATAGCTCAGATTTATATAGCGCTCTTTTAACCCATTAAGACCTGGAACTGTGTCATTTTTAGATTTGAGCTAAAAAGCATTATTTTACACTTTGGGCTATTCAAAAATAGCAGATCTACAAGCTCATAGCGCGGCACCGAGTGCCGCGCTATGAGCTTGTAGATCTGCTATTTTTGAAAAATCGTGAAAATGTGTGCAAATCTTTGAATATATATATATTTTTAAAGCGAACATTTTTAACTAAAATCTTTGCATCTGGGGGGTCCCTGGAACAACATATTTTGATGGTCCGCGGCCAAATACATATAATTTTGGGGGTCCTTGACATGAAAAAGATTGAGCACCACTGATATAGAAACATACTTTTTTTCAGAATACTGTTGAGATTTAGGAGACATGTAGAATCTGCTTCAGGTCTCAATGGGTTAAGTCCCCAAAGTCGCTTTAAATGTCTACAGTAGCACAATATTGTCGTGTGGGACGTTAGGGCCACATTAGGGATGTGAAACGACTCATATTTTGCAAGTCGACTTGTCGAGGGCATGTGTAGATCAATTTTTTCTTTAATTTATTTATTTTGCTCCGCAGCAGTTAAGTGTAGAGACAAATTGAGCTTTCCTTCAAGCGCCACAACTTCTGCAGCTTTACCCATCATGTTTAGAATTTGCATCAAAGCCCTAATGATAATGAAAATGAGACTTTATTTTGTAAACATGTGTTTATTAAACACAGAACACTTGTTTAATCCGTAGGCTACAGCAGCCTGACGAGGCTGACGTATGACAAATAGAATGATGTCAGACTGAGCTCTCCGTCCCGATGCCAAATAATAATAGTAGCAACAGAACATGTTCAACAATATATAGCTATATGGCCTCATATAAACTTTTATAACATCTTACGTAGCGCTTGGTAACTTCAGCGAGGTGCTCGCCCTGAAACACGGTCGCCCCGGATCAAATCCGGCGACCTGGGAACGGTCGCCACCAGATACTCCTACACGTAACCTCAGTAAAAAATGGGGGCGAGTGTGTTTTGGGGCGATCGTTCCGGTTACCTCAGCACACGTTCTCTCTCTCGTTCTCAGCACACGTTCTCTCTCTCGTTCTCAGCGCACGTTCTCTCTCTCGGCGCGCTGTCATTGTTTGACGACAGGGCACGGGGTATTCTGGAAATGCCATCAACTCACGGAAGCCTTTCCCCTCGACAACATCGAGTATTCTTAAACAATCTACAAATGAAATGAATGATTTGTACCCACGCCGCCAGGGGAGACTGCGACCTGAATGCAGCACCTTAGACCGCTCAGCCTTCCTAACATGTATATCTATGAAATGATCACACTGCATTTAATAACATATTTATAACTCATTAATACCAGTTTGAGTAATCTATCAGCTATCTAAAACATAGTTATACATCCTTAAGAAAGCATTGAACAAGTCATTAGAAAGTCATTAATTGACAGTCTGTGGATGATCTTATTAACTACTTATAACAGATAGTTATTCTACAGTGTTACCTTAAATTTGCAATTGTGAATCGGGGTACTACAGGGCATAAATACTGTCAGAAGTGGGATTTGAACCCACGCCTCCAGGGGAGACTGCGACCTGAACGCAGCGCCTTAGACCGCTCGGCCATCCTGACATGTATAACTCATCAATACCAGTTTGAGTCATCTATCATCTATCTAAAAGACATAGTTATAAATGTGGCTGAGTCATGATGACATCAGCGTGACGTCAGAGGTCCACCCGCCGGTCCTCCCTTAAGCTAATTTTAATATAGGATAGTATAATGCAATTCAGATATCATCAGTATATGTCCATATATGGGCTTGCTGATATGCCCATATATGGAGATCTCATTTGACCCCTGGTGTGACTATTGTCACGGCAGACCCCTCCCTGTACAGTGTTTGCGCCAAGTTAGGTGCAGATTGGAGCAACCTGTGGCACCCAGGGGCCCCCTGATGTGACCCATGGGGGCCCCTGGTGTGGTTATTCTTATGGCAGACACCTAAACAGTGTTTTTTCCAAGTATGGTGGGGATTGGAGCAACGGTGCGCCTGTGGCACTCAGGGGTACCTGATGTGGCCCCTGGGGGGCATACGTGGCCCTTGGTGTGACTATTCTGAAGGCAGACCCCTGAACAGTATTTGCATGGCCCCTACTGTGGCTATTCTCATGGAAGTCCACTGAACAGTGTCTTCGCCAAATTTGGTGCAGATCAGAGCAACGATGTGTGGCACACCACCTATGGCACCGTATATCTAATACGTCTACTGTTTATTCTGACTTCCCTATGCCTAAGTGCTTTGTATATTGAAATGCAATGTTTCACGTAGTTCTTCTAGCTTTCACTAGAGTGAAAGCTAGAAGAACTAGAGTAAGCTTGACTTTCCCTTATAAACGTCTGAAAATGTACATTTACAATCTGGTCTTTATCCAGAGCTATTTACAATTGCCATTGTGTCATCTAACACATTAGTGCTTACAGTCAGTTAATTAAATTCAGAGGAGTCCATTCGGATACATTTGTTTACTATTAGGAGCTACACCAAAACTGACAGTGAAGGTCAGTTTTTGACCCCCCCCCCATGCCGGCACCTTTGAGTTTCAGGAGGTTATAATGCAGTTGGAGGAACAAGTTATCTGTCCACATCCCGCTCCCTGCAGGAGCCATGCCCCAACCTGTAGGAGTCACTAGAGCAGCTACAGAGATCACCCTCCCTATAACTGGCTAGCCCACCCACGAAAACGGTGTGCCCGACCAAGCCCGAGGAATTGAACCTCAGTCTCCGCAGTGGTAACATGCCAGTTAGATGACTATTGATGCGTTCACTTCCATCACTTGGAGATTTTCCATGGATCTTGACAGCGCAGCATGCGGTGTCAGTCTGATAATCTGGGAGGGTTGGGAGTTTAGTCCTTGACTAACGAAGTGTGTTAATATGCAATCAATCATCTCGCTGACAGTCAGAGTAGCTTAACGACACTCTTCATGATACATTATACTCAAAACAAACAGACAGGAAATAAAACTGGAGCAGACTTGAAGCTGAGAGTAAGGACAATACACACTATTCCCACCGCAATCACTAAAAAGTAGTCAGATTTAGGACTGCAACAATTGATTATCTTCTTAATTTTTTACATTAATTGAGTAATCGATTTTTATTTTTATATAATTATTTTTGATTTTTCACATATCAACAAAAATTAACCACTTAAGCCCTAATGTATACTTTGTTATACAACAATGTCACGCAGACGTAGCTAAAATATTTATCTTTTTGAGAACCTTTGCTACTTGTAGGCCTATTTAAAAAAGAAAAAAAAAGGAAAACATAAGATGTATTAAAGGTAGGGTAAGTGATTTTCTTTCATTAAAATAAGTGTTAAATAGCTCTATATTGTGATAGTACTCATTGCTATAGAGTGTTTGTTCAGTAAAAGGAGTCTCCTTGTCTCTCCAGCTCTTTATAAAACAGAAAATGCAAAAGGAAAACATAAGATGTATTAAAGGTAGGGTAAGTGATTTTCTTTCATTAAAATAAGTGTTAAATAGCTCTATATTGTGATAGTACTCATTGCTATAGAGTGTTTGTTCAGTAAAAGGAGTCTCCTTGTCTCTCCAGCTCTTTATAAAACAGAAAATGCATTTTCGTTTCAGTTTCAGTTTCATTTCCAATTTTATCCAATCAGGATAGAGAACTCAATCAGGATATAGATTAAACAAGTGAAATTGGAAGTGATGACACTAAGAAATGAGCAGGCAAAATTGGAACTGGAACACTATAAAAATGAAGCTTAAAAATGGGTACTTTCTCCTGATTGGCTGAGAGTTTGACACCTACCGGAAAATGTATTTTCTGTTTTTTAAAGAGCTGGAGAGACGGGGAGACTCCTGTTACTGAACAAACACTATATAGCAATGATTACTATCAGAATATAGTGATTTTACCTTTTAACAAAATACTTTTTGTTTTAACCCAAAAATATCACTTACCCTACCTTTAAATACAGAAATAAAAGAATGATAATCAATTAAATTGATTAGTTTGATTAACTGTTACACTGCTAGAGTAGAATGAGTCTTGCTATAAGCAAAAATATCTATCTATCTCCTTGTCTATAGACGGATTTCTTGTTTACCAACATTGAGACTGCACGCCAGGTGACTGTTTCATATAATCTATTCCCAACAGATCCCCAAACCTGTTGTTTTGGGGGAGCGCTGGTTTCAGTTCATTCAACCTCCTCTGTCTGTTACTTTTTTTTACTTTATTTGTTTATTTAGACAGGACAGAGCATATTAATGAACGTCACATGAACGTAATACACCGGATTTAGCAAAGATGCTAATTTTCATCCACAGTCCTCACACAAAACATAAAATCAGAAAAACATAACATCAGAAAACAGACAAACGGTGAAATACATTTACATAACATTACATAGCCTAAAAATAAACCTAAAATATGGCTGGTGAGACGCTGCTAGCGAGACATATATACTTCACCCCGCATTGCGCGCTGAGAACATCTGACATACAAGCTCACAACATGTCGTGGATGCGACCGTTGTGAGCTTGCTTTATCATTATCATTACTTATCTATTTGTCATGTGATTAAGATTTATCAGTCAGATCTTTCACATTCCTTCCCTATTAGCTATGATTGATTGATTGATTTAATCTGATTTAATCACACATTAAGGGGCCTCTAAAACAATGCAAAGCTGTGATGTGCTGTGTGTGAAAAGTGATTTAACTTACACCAATAAGGGGTGCGACACATGCTACGAATGTCACTGTTTAGGTACAAATTGTCCTGTGAGGTCATGTCAGGTCATGTCAGGATGACCGAGCGGTCTAAAGTGCCAGACTCAAGTTGACGAACCTACCTGGTTAAGTGTCTTCTGGTCCCTGAATGGGGGCGTTGATTCGAATCCCACTTCTGACACTAATGTACTGCATTTCATCTTGATGAATTGAATACATAGGACCACAATGGAAACAAGTCCTCAGTGCTTTTTGGGTTATCCTTTTTTAACATTACTTGTGTAATTGTACCGCTGTACTGTTTGCAAATTATTATTCATGTGACAATGACTGTCAAAGAGGATCTAGATACCCGATACCATTTGTCTGTATTTGCCTTGACAAATGTGTGGACAGGGCCTATTTCATAAGACAGCATAATATATCATGAACGCAACAAAACAACCAATCGTACCCAAATTGACATGTTGAGGGGCCTCTAGTGTGTAATAACGTGACGCCAGCGTGGCACTTGATGTGGTGTTGCCTCCATGCTGGAAAGCTGAACGTTTTTACTCCTTATCTACCACATTCGCTCGACGCAACCTGTTATGGCAAATCTGCACCATTTGTAAGTCAATAAAGTATGTAATAGCACGGAAGAGTCACTGTTTACAAGTTCTGTCACAAACCATGTGATCCACCGTCAATCTTTAGAAGAGGGTCATTATGTAGTGTAGTACCAGAAACATGGCCGCGTGCTACCATGTGACACATGTTGTCGCCCCTTTTCGAGTTTTTGCCACTCAATAGAGCACACCTCCAAAAGTGCTTTAATTTCTGCCCATAGGGGCTTCTGCACAAGTGAAAAGTTACACTGCCTGAGCTCCACCAGGCAACCCAGCCTGGTGGAGATCTGCCCTCAGTGGAGTGCACTTTCCTAGTTAGCGTGGTTAGCGTGGGTGCCCTGACTATTGTAATTTTCCGACTTTATTATGTTAGTTTAATCTGCCATCCTTCTCTCCATTCTTCTTTCCACCTCCCCCACCTCTCGTTCTACAATTTTTGCCCGGCCCTTCAAATACCCCCCCCCTCTTCTCTATTTCTATCTATCTTTTTCTTCTTCGTTTTATTTTATTGTATTTACGTTTTACCCTGGTTTTCTCTATCTGTCTTCATTTTGTTTCCTCTCTGTGTCTCCTGCAGGCTCCTCCAGGGCTGAAGAAGAATCTACTGAGAACCTATGAGTCATGGAGTCCAGAGCAAATCAGTAAAGGTAGGCTCAATTCGGCACACAAGAAAATATTGGTTCTTGAAAAATAGCGGATTTACAAGCTTACAGCGCATGTTGTGAGCTTGTAGATTGGATGTTTCCCTATTTTATGCAACACTGTCATATGCCAAAGTACAAGATAAAATAGGGCATTCATTTATGAAGAAAAAAATATATATATGAGGAGAAAACAAGGTTTCTGCCCAACATGGTACTTATGTGTGACTAAACTGTCTGGACATAAATGCAATAAATGTAGATGAAACAATTTAATCACCAAAAATAACCATGTATTTAGCCTACTCAGCCCACATTTTCGTGAGGCAGGGTGTTGCAGACTCCCAACAAACCCCCAGGTTGATATGGTATGATTACGAGCCAAACAACCATTTATAGTGCTCTTTAGTGTGGTCTGGTCTATTATGTTCTGTTATTGAGTAAATTGTCCATTTTTATCTGTATTAAAAAAAAATCTACTTCAATATCAAATTCACACACAAATAGGGTGCCAGAGTCAGTGCCCTTTACTCTACATCAGCATCCATTAAAAGTGGCTGTTGCTTATGCTGCTGTTTTTTTTACAATAATGTGTTTCAAAACACTTTTTGTCACTGCAAACAGCTTGTGTCTCATCCTATGAATTTAAATGTATACGGCAGGCCATTAGCATGGCTCATATTCTGCATATGGCTAATGGGCATGCCTTCAGTTTCAGGGCCACAGCTGACCTCAGCAAACACTTTGCATTTTAATGCCGTTTTTGCATTGTTCTGAGTAGATGCTTTTTCAGTACTTGTGACACTGTGGCAGCAACCCCATGTTGACCTACAGTAATAGGCTAATTTATGCTCACTATATGTACTAAAGTAAATACATGTCTGTTTCAAACGATGTCCTCTCTCACATTACTTTACGTTACAACAACACCACTGCGTTCCGCCAGTCTTTTGAGCAGGAGCACGTGCATGCCTGTGACACTGCGTTCCCACACTACTGTCACACTGCTACAGTACGTGTATCATAGCACCTAATACCGATGTAGCCTAGCATGCAGATTAGTTGATGGTATAGGCTACTTAAGGAAGTCAATAGCCATTGATTGATTGATTTAATACTTTATTAACACTTGCAAAGACAAGTACAAGGAAGTACAGTTCAATACAGTTCAATACAAGGTCTTTTAAGAGGATTTTAGACCCAAGAAAGCACTATGGCTTGTTTCCATCAGGGTCCTTTGTAATCAATTAATCGAAAATGAATTGAGTTAATGGTACTTCACACCCCATCAGATGTGCAACCCAACCCCCGTCTCTCCATTCAGTAGGCTATGCGTTGGTCCCACTGCCAGGGTATGGAGTTCATTTCTTCTCTTTGTTGTCTGTGCATGTCTTCATGGGACTGAACATAAACAGGTATAGCTACAACTGACGACAAAATACAGCCGAAAAGTGAGTTTCAGAATAGTTTAAGTGAAAGATCAAACGCGTTACAGAAGCCATAGCCAGGATAGCCTAATCATACACAACTAACAATGTAACAAAACTAACTAAATAATTGCTTATAATATCATCTAATTTTGTTTTTGTCTGTTTACCACATCTGTTGATAACCTATTGATCCTACGTACCTTCCTTTCTTTCTTAGCTTCTATAAGGCATTCCTTGGGAAAATTGTAAAAACTGAAACTAAATAAAAACTAAACAAAAAATGATTAAGTCCTAAAGATCACATTTAATAACAGTGTGGACAGTCAATCCTAAAGACCACATTTAATAACAGTGTGGACAGTCAATCCTAAAGACCACATTTAATAACAGTGTGGAGTTGGTGATGTTCAGGCTTCTAAAGGACACTTCATACTAAATAGCAAAACCCTTTTGACTTTTATTAAAACAAAAAAAAAGTGGCACTTTCAGTTGAATTCACAGAAGTATGAGAGTAATAAAATATAAATTTGCCTTTATGTTATTAAACATGGTATGTTGGAACATGTGCCGAAATAGCTCAGTTGGGAGAGCGTTAGACTGAAGATCTAAAGGTCCCTGGTTCGATCCCGGGTTTCGGCAGCTTGGGGCTCCCTCTTTTAGGGTGCCAGTGGCTCAGGCGTTAGAGCGGCCACTTGGGAATTGGAAGGTTCCCTGTTCGATCCCGGGCTCTCCCTTGTCTTACTGTTGAAGTGTCCTTGCGCAAGACACCGAACCCTTAACTGCTCCTGGTGAGCAAGTTGGTACCTTTCCTCCGCCATCGGTCTGTGAATGTATGCACGATCCATGTTCTCTGGGAGAAGTGGTGTTAGTGTTCCGTGTAGAAATATTGTTAGTGGGAATGAAAACATAGTGGCACCACCGGAAGTGAAAGCTGAAGGCAGACCAAAACCCCGGTTTCCTTTGCGCACGGGTGCTACGTCGCCATTGTCCCAGAGCCAGTGAGAGATAGTACAAACAGCAGAGGGCGCTGTTTTTCATTCTCACTGGCTCTGGGTTCCCAGATTGCCTCCCTGCTGGAAAGCTGAACGTTTTCACTATACAGTAATAGGCTCATTTATGCTCACTATATGTACT
>NC_137606.1:54559601-54567101 GCF_963280865.1 Gymnoscopelus braueri
TTGACCGATCCCGACCGACATGTCATAATATGCAAATAAGTTTAATAAATGATCAAAAGTAGTACAAATGGCCGATCTACAAGCTCACTAGTTGTGAGCTCGTAGATTGGCTATTCTCGCTATGTGTGTATACCTATAGCCTAGAATAGGGATTAAACAGTTAGACTGTTCCTAATTTTGCTGGGGTCCCCAAGGAACCTCCTCAAGGACCCCTGGGGGTCCCCAGAGCCCACTTTGAGAACCACTGTGATAAATTATACATGAACAATTGTACTTGTTATCCAGTATAATACAACGACCTTGTTATTGATAATATTCATGCGTGCGTGCGTGCGTGCGTGCGTGCGTGTTTGTACACTACATGCCTGTTTGTGTATGTCTGTACATACACACATCATGCATTCCCTTTGAATAAAGTCCATTAGTATACAATATGCTAATGGGTGCACAGAAAGTCATGCATACATCCACTGTACACTGTGTGTTCTTAATGTTGTTATACTGCTCATACTGTGTGTGTTTCTTTCTTTGTGTGTTGTTCGTCTCCTTCCAGGGCTGGACTAAGTTCTATGAGTTTTCTCTGTCAGATCTGCGTGCTGGCTTTGAGATCATAGACAGACTGTTTGAAGGTTTGTAAGACAGCTGCTACACAACATCACACTGTTCTGTGTGCCTGCATGGGAGCTGTTTGTTGTGTTGTTGTGGTGTGGTGTGATGTTCTGTTGTGTTGTGCAGTGGTGTAAAGTACCCAAGTCCATTTACTCAAGTTCTGTACTTAAGTCTAATTTTGAGGTACTTTGACTTTGCTGGAGTATTTTCAATTGTCAATAACTTCACTTCTACTCCACTACATCTCAGAGGCAAATATTATACTTTTACTCCACTACAGTTATTTGAAAACTTTAGTTACTAGTTACTTTGCAGATATAAATTATTACAATATAAAACATACATTAACCACTTCAGCCCTATTTTATACCTAAGCTATTTGAAAATAGCAGATCTACAAGCTCACAACGCCTCGCATCGCGACACGTTGTGAGCTTGTAGATCTGCTATTTTCAAACATTTTAGTACTAGTACTTTTGGTACTTTAAGTACATTTTGATACCAATACTTTTGTACTTTTACTCAAGTGAATTTTGTATTCCGTACTCTTACTTGTAACAGAGTACTTCTACATTGCAGTATTGATACTTTTACTTAAGTAAAACATTTTGAGTACTTTTTCCACCACTGGTGTTGTGTTGTGTTGTGTTGTGTTGTGTTGTGTCATTGCATTGCTATGTTGTATGTTGTTGTTGTGTTATGTTATGTTGTGTTGTCTTGTGTAATGGTGTTGTTGTGTTGTTATGTTATTGTGGTGTTACATTATTGTGTTGTCTTCCGTTGTGTGTAATGTATTGTATTGCATTGCATTGCGTTGTATTGCATTGCGTTGTGTAGCGTTGCATTACGTTCTTTTCTGCTCACTCACTGTAATGAGAAGCAGAACAGTGCAGAATTTTTGATCAGCCATTCCTCCATTAGACATGTCTCTTGCAGATCATGTTCTGGATACAATTTACAACAATTTACGATGGAGGCATTTGGCAGATTCATTGAACAGAAGTGTGAAATAACAATAAATTGCATGAACCCTCGTCAACACGCAACAGAGTGAATAATCACATAACGTCCGTGTCAAGTGGAAACCTTATTTTGTCCAAAACTGTAGAAGAGACATACAGAAACATATTAAGGTCAATAATTAAAGGTAGGGTAAGGGATTTACTTTGGTTAAAATAAGTGTTAAATTGCTCTATATTCTGATAGTACTCATTGCTATAGAGTGTTTGTTCAGTAAAAGGAGTCTCCATGTCTCTCCAGCTCTTTATTAAACAGAGAATGTATTGTCAGTGCTATCTCCTGATTGGCTTAAAATTTGTCACCTACATGTACTATATTCTGTTTACTAACAGCTGTGTGTGTGTGTGTGTGTGTGTGTGTGTGTGTGTGTGCGTGTGTGCGTGTGCGTGTGCGTGTGCATGTGCGTGTGTGGGTGTGTGTGCGCGTGTGCGTGCGTGCGTGCGTGCTGGTGTCTAGATGGCAAGCCCTTCCAGTGGGAGTTTGTCCACGGCCTGCTCGAGAGCGCCATCTACGGGGGTCGCATAGACAATCCCTCGGACCTGCGCATCCTGCGCTCCTACCTGGAGCAGTTCTTCTCCTCGAGCCTCTTCTCCTCCTCTTCCTCCTCGGCTGGACAGAGGAGGACCAGGGGAGGTGCCTACCCTTTCCCCGCCCAGATCAGCCTGCCCAGCTCCTGCTCTATACTGGTACGACACACACACACACACACACACACACACGCACACACACACACACACACACACACACACACACACACACACACACACACACACACACACACACACACACACACACACACACACACACACACACGCTTATGCTTGGAAGGAAATGTGTAAATGGGAATTTGAAAATGTCACCATTTTCTCCTTGATGTGAACAACACATTCACGTGTCAGTCTGATGGAAATACAATTACAGTACATACACAAATTTGTGGAGAAATTAAAAACAGCAATATTTAGAGTGGTGGTGGGAATTTGTAACATACTGAAATCAACTTGATTTCATAGAACCCCCCCCCCCCTCTCGATTGATTCGTTATATCTATCTATCTATCTATCTATCTATCTATCTATCTATCTATCTATCTATCTATCTATCTATCTATCTATCTATCTATCTATCTATCTATCTATCTATCTATCTATCTATCTATCTATCTATCTATCTATCCATCCACCCATAACTTCCAAAATAGTTGCAAAAGACGTCATCATCATCCACCATGCATTTTCATAGTGATTGGCTGATTGCTGCTTTGCAAAGGGTAAAATGCAGTAAAAAACTGGCCATAAGGTGTATATCGTCTCTGTCAGGTGGAATCCTCATATGTTCAAAACTGTTACTTTTCAGGATTCAAATTCAAAAATAGCAAAAGTAGCAGATCTACAAGCTCAAAACGAGCTTGTGGATCTGCTGCTTTTGATGATGTTGTGTGACGCTGTAGTATGATCAAGTAGGGCGTTAATTTACAACAACACAAAACGTTAGAATATGGGGATAAGAGGTTTCTGCCCGACAGCGACGATATGCTTGTGTTGACAGGACTACCGCCGTGTGATAGAGAACCTGCCTGAAGACGACAGCCCTGCGTTCTTTGGTCTGCCTGCAAACATAGAGAGATCCTCCCAGAGAATCATCAGCTCCCAGGTACACACTACACACACACACACACATGCACACACACACACACGCACACGCACACGCACGCGCACGCACACGCACACGCACACACACACACACACACACACACACACACACGGACACACGGACACACACACACACACACACACACGCACACGCACACGCACACGCACACGCACACGCGCACGCGCACACGCACACGCACACGCACACGCACACGCACACGCACACACACACACACACACCCACGCACCCACGCACCCACGCACACAATCGAGGAGTAATTTCTAAATGACACGAAGTCCCTAAGTAGTAACACTTGTTTTGATGTTTTGACGCTGATATGGATCTTCAACAAACAGCACTTTGATGATCAAAAATGTGGTTATCAAAGTGCTCCCTTTGCTCTCTGTTTGCTACTTTAATTGAGTTAAGAGCTTTGGCAGATTAAACGGAAGAACTGAGAGAACCACGGCAAGCTGTTGGTAAAGAACCAGCAAGATTAATTAATTGGGCATCTCTCTCTCTCTCGCTCTCTCGCTCTCTCTCTCTCTCTCTCTCTCTCTCTCTCTCTCTCTCGCTCTCTCTCTCTCTCTCTCTCTCTCTCTCGCTCTCTCTCTCTCTCTCTCTCTCTCATATCATCTGTTTCAATTCAACATGGCATGAGCGTTATTAATATTGCCAAAGCCTCAAGAAAGAGAGCAAGAATATATAAGTGCATCAATATTATCTCTGTTCCTCTGTCTCTCTCTGTCTCTATTATGCAAATATGTGTCTAGTGTCGCGACGCCAAGGGCACCGAGTTTGGAAAATGAACCTCCACCAAACAGTTTCCATCAGACCATTTTAGAAGACAAACCAGAGTAACAGATGGCTTCTCTAAGACTTCAAATTGATCCGCCATAGTTGCAATATTAATGGATGAATGGAAAGTGCATCCAGTAATGGATGGAAAGTACATTGTTGTCAGACCAAGGTCATTGACTGTTTATTGAGTTAATTGTTATAGCAGCTCCAAGTTGCGGGCACGATTTAGTAAAGTAAGGGTCACACTCAGAAATAAGGAACACTTTGCTGATTTTGAACCTAAATGGTAAATCCCATTGTTCTGGTTTGAGGAGTTCATATAGTTTCACAAAAACTACTGTTAAAGCGCAGAATGTACACATTGTGTTGAGAAATACACAGAATAGCCTACATGAAGTACTTCTTTGTCTCACTAATATGATCTCCTCACATTTGTCAACAAAATGAAGAATCAAGAGGGGTTTATTTGTCACTTACTCATACAGTAAGTGACAAGTAATAGACTATAGTATGGAGTTCCACTGGGCTCTCTACTAAGTCTGCTAGTATTTCGATCTGCACCAAATCTTTTTGACAAAAATAGGCGATCTACAAGCTCACAACGTGAACTGAATGTTCAGCCCAGAATAGAGACGCTAGGGAAGCTAGGGGGATGGCCATAGAAGCCATAGAAGAACAGGTAAATAGCCCACCTGGGAAGCAAAAGGTTTCATGTTCATCTCCTGGCCCAAGAAATGTGTCGAGGTGTTTCTGAACGAGACACTTAACCACTTACCTGTGAGAAGCACTCAGCTGGCTGAAGCTGAACACTGAATTTCCCCCGTGAGATAAAATAGGTCTAATTATTATCGTTGATCTGTGACAGAAGGTTTTCAGCCATCTGGCCAGTGAGTGAGTGGAGGCCCAAAACCTTCCATGACAGATGAACAACATTCAAGTGAATGGATCGTTTGTTGAGTCCGACCGTTTCTTTACCAATTTGTTACCGACATCTAGGATTTAAATGAATCAGGTGGTCGGCGTGCAGTGGCATCCCGGCTAGCAGTACCAAAAACACAGGCTCCATTTGCCACATTTCGGCGTGGCAAAAGTTACCATCTACAAGCTCACAATGCATGGTGGTCGGTTGAATGTGGCTAATGAGCTTGTAGCTAGGCTATTTTTGGTTGAATGTGGCTAATGAGCTTGTAGCTAGGCTATGTTTGGTTGAATGTGGCTAATGAGCTTGTAGCTAGGCTATGTTTGGTTGAATGTGGCTAATGAGCTTGTAGCTAGGCTATCTTTGGTTGAATGTGGCTAATGAGCTTGTAGATAGGCTATTTTTGGTTGAATGTGGCTAATGAGCTTGTAGCTAGGCTATTTTTGGTTGAATGTGGCTAATGAGCTTGTAGCTAGGCTATTTTTGGTTGAAAGTGGCTAGTGAATATATGGATTGAGAGCCGTTCTGTAAAAAAAACCTTTAAAGGTGGAGAAAATATGTGTTGTATTGTAGGTGAAATGCAAGCGCTTGGGGAAGGCACTTACCCATCCCCCTGGGGCAAAAATATCCTCAAACTTTTTATTTTATTTGTTTGTCTCAGCCTTTTTTATCATGTGTACTTGTGTCTGGTAACGGGGTCAATCCACATTGTTGGAGTGAGACTAGCTGACAGTGCTGTAGTCTGTAGGAGACAAAATGAAATTACACCATAATGAAATGACTTCTGCCAGCATACTGATACTGTACCCTTGAAAAGAAAGTGTGTGTGTGTGTGTGTGTGTGTGTGTGTGTGTGTGTGTGTGTGTGTGTGTGTGTGTGTGTGTGTGTGTGTGTGTGTGTGTGTGTGTGTGTGTGTGTGTGTGTGTGTGTGTGTGTGTGTGTGTTGGTGTTGATGTTGATGTTTTGAGTGTGTGTGCACGCACATGTCCAGGGTGGAAGGGGGTATTTGACAATGTGCTGATGGTAGGACATTCCTCACATCAAAGACCCTGTTTAAACCAGTCAGCCGATAAACACACACACACCCACACGCACACGCGCGCAAACACACACACACACGCACACGCACACGCACACGCGCACACGCACACACACACACACACACACACACACACACACACACACACACACACACACACACACACACACACACAGGGAGAGGGTTGGATAAGTGCTGACAAAACAATTGTCACTCTTCCCTCTCCTCCCCATTTTATCGCCTCATTGAATTATGGGTCACAGGTTCAGCCTTTTTATTTATTTTGTATTAGATTTATTTGGGGCATTTTTAGGCTTTATGTCAGACAGCAGAATTTAGAGCGACAGGCAGAGAGAGGAGAGACATGCGAGACGAGATGGGCGTCGGATTTGAACCCGGGACCTCACGCTCACAGGCCCTTCAAACAAGACGCAGATAGGTGCCAACTTTGCCCCTATATGGCAAGAAAATGTATATTGACAACCAACTACTGTGGAGCTGCAACTGTTGATTATTTTCTCAGTGACCTGATTATTCTATTGATTACTTTTTTGATTCATCGCAAAATCGAGAAGCATGTTTATATCAATGAATCAACACAAATAAAGTTCTAATTGATTTGTCTTAATTGTAGGGGTGTGCCGATACACTAATTTCACCAAACGATACGATATTTGGCTCACAACTTCGATACGATTTCGATACGATACGATACGCACTTTTTTTATTATGAAAAATATATGGGGGAGAAAAAAAGCGAATGCAAACAAATAATTCTGTTTTTGCATTATTCAGATATGCGAACTTGTAGCTTTTCAGCTACAATTGCCGTTTTGAATCCAAATAGGGCAATAGTGTGACACCTGACCCGAAAAAAAAACATGTCACCCTTTTCACCTCGGGGCTGTTTGCATGCCTGATTATTATTATTGTTAAAAAAAAAACCTACTTAATTGACTGAATCAATTAGTCTGATTCACTTAAAGGGGAATTTTGGACTAAAGTTTTCTTACCTTTTCTATGACGTTATGATATCTTAGGATGAATGGTACAGTAGAAAAATTTCATAACTCCACCCCTGAGCCGCCACAGCTTAAAAGGTGCGCGGATAGGCCATAGGTTAGATCACATATTTTAATAGCTTTTTTTAAATTTATTTTTGGTGAGATCTGACGTTCATAGTGACAGAACACTATGCAACCAAAAAAAAAAACAGAAGTCTCGCTAGACGAGATTGAAATCTCGAGATTTCAATCTCGTCTAGCGAGACTTGTTTTTTTTTTTTTTTTTTTTTGGGGGGGACAGTGTTCTGTCACTATGAACGTCAGATCTAAAAAAAATAAAAAAAAAATAAGCTATTAAAATATGTGATCTAACCTAAGGCCTATCCGCGCACCTTTTAAGCTGTGGTGGCTCAGGGGTGGAGTTATGAAATTTTTCTACTGTACCATTCATCCTA
>NC_137606.1:54572101-54697101 GCF_963280865.1 Gymnoscopelus braueri
AATCAATGACCTGTGGCTCTGGTGCCACCCTCACGGCCCAAAAATTAAGTACAACAGATATTGTGTTGTACTTACAACAACAAAAAGGGGGGAAAAATCCATACGAGAAAACTACGAGCCAGCCAGGACTCGAACCTGGAATCTTCTGCTCCGTAGGCAGACGCGTTATCCATTGCGCCACTGGCCCTCTGGCAGCCTTTGATTGTTTGTGTAAACTTAACTTTAGGGTGCCATGCCTCAGGGGGGCCTTCTGTGAATTCCCAGGCTACAGGGAGCCTATTGTGCAACGTTTACCCTTCAAACTAAGTCGTATGATCACACCACAAAAGACATTTAAAGGTGGTTCAAATGATATTCTTTGGTTTGGTTTGGTTCTTTGGTCATTGATATAGAGTGTCTGATATAGAGTGCATATTCAGTAACAGGGGTTTCCCCAGCGCTTTAGTAAACAGAAAACACATTAAGGTAGGGAACATGCTAAATATTATAGTCCAGTGGTTCTCAAACTATTAGTGCCAGCGCCCCCCAGACAACATCCAGGTCCCTTAATCCCCCCCAACAGCACCTCTGTGCCCTACTTGGTGTCTGAACACCCCCTGGGGGGTTGCAAAAATAGCCGATTGGCAAAGAGATTTGGTGTAGACGGAGGGGGAAATGTGGTCCAAGTACAGATGTAAGGGTTTGAGTTTAATGCTGTTTGTGTCTTGGTGCAGATGTATTGTGATGCAGTGTTTCATTGTGATTCATATAACTGAATCACTGTGTATTATTTTACATCAGCAACGCCTCCCTTTTCCCCTGCTGTCTGAGAGTTCTAGATTAGTTATCTTACATACACTCTCACTCTCTCTCTCTCTCTCTCTCTCTCTCTCTCTCTCTCTCTCTCTCTCTCTCTCTCTCTCTCTCTCTCTCTCTCTCTGTGTGTCTCACTGTTGCTTACTCTCTATCTCTCAAACACACATACACACAAAACAGCACGCACGCACACGCGCACGCACGCACACACGCACACATACACACATAGAATTCTGCCTGAGCAAAGCAGATAAAGGGTGTGTTAGTAAAGAGTTCCCCTCAACCTAATGAAAGCCATTTATCACACACTTTGCCTTTCTCCATAACACACTCGTGCGCACGCACGCACACACCGTTGCACACATAAATTCACAACGACACACCAAGTCCAGATAAAGGCAGTTAAGGCACTATACTTCGAGGAGCTAAAACATGTGTGATTAGGTGTGTTTGTGTGTGTGTGTGTGTGTGTGTGTGTGTGTGTGTGTGTGTGTGTGTGTGTGTGCGCGCGCGTGTGCGTGCGTGTGCCTGTGCGTGTGCCTGTGTGTGTGTGTGTGGTAAGTGGTTTGTGATAGAGCATGACGTTTTCCAGGGGCAATGTCCCAGTTACGTGGGTGTCAACCTCAACTTTATTGGCACATCACATGTTCACAGGGATAAGAGTCATCATTTGGTTCAAGTATAGAAAATGGAGAACAAAAATAAAACAAATAATGATGCAAAAATTCAAATGGGGCAGAAATAAAATGTGGCAATAACGCTTCTGCTGCAAATAGACCAACAGAGGTTCTAAAACTATAGTCCAGAAGCCCAATTGGGGTCACAGGAAGGAGAGAGTGGGGTCGCACATTGACAAGTGAAAAAAGATCAACGTATCCTTCCCATTGATTCTGTTGTATTTATTTTTGAAAAGCACAGCCACAGATATAAGCTACGCTACAGCTATATGTTTCCATTTACAAATGGGTATTTTGTAGGCTATTTTGATAAGACGCAAAATCAGCCTGAATCTCAGTGTTTGTAAATGTATTTTCTAATAAATATTCCTTTATATTCAGCGCTATATTTGCTTTATTTTTAAACATGCTTTATTTCAACTTTAAATTCTGCTATAAATCAAGTGTGAGATAAGATTTTCCCCATACAATGGGGTCCTGGTATTAAAAGGTTGATAAGCCCTGGACTATAGATCAACATTTGCAGCATATATAGAAACACTTGTCTCAGGTTAGAGACAACACAACTGATTAGCAGCAGTTTACAATGAAAAACGAAAAAATACACGCGTGTGAATGAGTGCCGGTTGTACTGCACAGGCACGCCCATGCGCCGTCTTTGCTCGTGCATGTCACGGTTTGAGCCGGAAGTGTTTAACGTTTATTTTCTACTGCTTTGAAACGTCTTTCAGCGGTTGTCGGTAGTAAAGCTTTGACATCGTTCTGCTGTTGTTAACCCATTAAGACCTGACGCAGATTCTACAAATGTCTTCTACAACCCAACAATTTTCTGAAAAACATATTTTGCTATATCAGTGGTTCTCAAAATGTTTCATGTCAAGTACCCCAACAATTGTATATATTTGGCCTCGGACCTCCATCTCAAAATATGTTGTTCCAGGGACCCCCAGAAGCAAATATTTGAGTTAAAAGTGTTTGCTTTAAAAAATATATGCATTCAAAAGATTTTTCAAAAATAGCAGATCTACAAGCTCATAGTGCGGCACGAAGTGACGCGCTATGAGCTTGTATATCTGCTATTTTTTTAATAGCCAAAGAAATCTAAAATGACACAGATGCTTTCCCGGTTTGAATCGGTTAAAATGGGTCTCTGATTCAGTCTTTTCTTCATTTCTGGATTCTTCATTCACCGTCGAGGTATATTTTTCAAACAAAGATTCTCTGTGTCTTCAAGACATCACAGGATAAGTAAACAACAGACATGAAGTAATTTGGGGTGAAGAATACCTTTAAATGAACACTGACAATGTGACTGTGTACACGGTGGAAGGAAATGAGTGCGTTGAGGACATTTCACTGTTTTACTGAAGCAAATCCTCATCGAGGAAAATGTGTTAATGGCTTTTATTGAACCGTGCACAACGAAATGTCCAAAAACCAACCAGTGTGAAATGAGCTCATTTCTACTTTGAATGCTTAGAACATTTTCTACTATGATTTGCAATGAATAATAATAATAATACTAGTACATCTAAACTCTGTCTGCAATATCTCTGTTGATGGACATTTGGTTGTTTGTTTGTTAGTCTCTGTGTGTGTGTGTGTGTGTGTGTGTGTGTGTGTGTGTGTGTGTGTGTGTGTGTGTGTGTGTGTGTGTGTGTGTGTGTGTGTGTGTGTGTGTGTGTGTGTGTGTGTGTGTGTGCGCGTGTTTGTTCCCTATATTAGTGATTGGTTCGTGTGTGTGTTAACTGATGGATGGAAGGAAGGAAGGATTGTTTGATTGATTGATTGATTGATTGATTGTTTTGTCTCACAGGTGATCTCCCAGCTGCGTGTCCTGAGTCGGTCAGTGGCGCCGGGGTCAAAGTTCGACAGAGAGCTCTGGTCCAATGGCCTTTCACCTGTCCTCTCCCTGTGGAAGAAACTCAACCAGGTCAGCCACACACACACACACTGACACACACACACACACACACACACACACAGACACGCACACTCACACTCACACGCACACATGCATTCGTACGAGGGACAGGATATAACTGTTTAAATGAAAATGAAAATAGAAAATTAACTAATAATATAAGTTATTAAAATACTGCACATCATTATAACTCATAAGGCAGCAGATGTGTTACACGCCTGTTTCTGTTTTTCAAAGTGACCGTCGGCACATCTCAGGCTGCATTTAAACTCATGAATTAGTCCTTCAAGCGTCTCATTCTAATGCAGGGATGCTACACGCTTTGATGTACCGGCAGGGGTGGACTGGCCATTTGGCGTACCGGGCAAATGGCCGCTGGGCCACCCAAAAAAAAAAAATTTTTTTAAATCAAATATTTTTGCTCCCGTTTTAGGATTATTACGGTCATTTCAGGGTCGTGTGGCCCAATTATTAGTTACGTTAATGTTTGGGCTGGGATGCTTTCCAGCAGGGGCCTCAGTGCGGCTGCAGAGTTCATGTGCAGGGCTGGGCTGAAACAGTGAAACGCCCCCCCCCCCCCCCCCCCGTTGACAAAACGGTCCGGGGGGTGGTGGGCCGGTCCGGACCAAAATGCCAGGGCTGAATTTTGGTCCCAGTCCGGCCCTGTGTACCGGGCGCTGCTAGTGACACCTCAACCACTGCAGAGCCTCAAGTCCCACAACGTTAACTATTGATAGTGTATCCAATGTTGCTGGACACCAAGAAATCTATTACATTAACCACTTGAACCCCAGCAATGTCCTAATGTCCCCCGACTCCCCCCAATTCTGAGGGGACATTAGTCAGAAATAGCAAAGATCTACAAGCTCGCGTTGTGAGCTGCTATTTTTCGGAGAATCTTTTTCGGGGTGGTTGTATTTTCTGTATCTCCCTGCTCTTCTATTGAGACATTTAGATCGTGTCAAAGGTCATGTCTCACCTAGACACATGATCTCACACAAATTCTGACCTGATGGTCAAGATTACATTTATTCCCCTGAGCAAGCAGGCTCTATTAGCTCTAAGGCAAAAATGGCAGCACCTGCGCAGAAAACAGGGTTCAAAGTTAGAAAGGTAGATAGTGCAGCTTTAACATGAGGTTGTGACTAAATAATGAATATGTTACGTGAATACATTGCAGGTTATTTTTTTTCTCCCCCATTTCCTGAAAAGTAACAGAATTGGACGTAGGTTTCTGCTCGCAGCCACAATATTAAACCCCCAGTTAAGTTTCACTTTCATTATTAATGGCTTGGCTTTTCAAAAATAAACAAAAGGCCTCCCTCTGAAAGCATAGATAATAAAGAGACATCTAGCAAACCACACTGCAGAGAGACAGAAAGATACATTTTTATTTGGACGCTGTTAACCTTGTCTCTGTCTGCAAGGAGACAGTACGGCTTCAGTCACTGCACTGCTGACGTCGGTTCATTTGTGCAACGTTATCGTCGCTGCCGGGATGTCCAAAACTGTTACTTTTCATGGAAATGGATGTAGTTATTATATAGTCACACAAGCTCTTGTTAATACTTTTTATTGGTTCAATATTTACAAAAACTCACAGATACACAAAAAAAACTAAAATAGCCGATCTATAAGTTCACAATGCGTTGCATCATGATGTGTTGTGAGCTGGAAGATCGGCTATTTTTAGCTACTTTTTGAATGACTCTTTTGTACAACAAAGTAGAGCATTTATTTATGAAATAACGTAAAGAAGTTGAACTATGGAGATACAAGGTCTCCGCCCTACAGCAATGATACGATACAGTTGCTGTGTCCGAGGCTTATGTCCACTGCTGTGTTAATTTGTATAAATATGGCTTCACGCTACGTTTAACCACTTATGGTTGAGCGGAGTCCCTCAGGGCTTTATACTAGTGTACTTTCTGTTTCCTGTTATTCTGGGGAAGGCTTTCGCTGAATATAGCAGATCGACAAGAGCTTGTGAATCGGCTATTTTCTGCGAAAGCCTTACATACGCACGCAGACACACATAAACACATGCACACACATTTCTGTTACAGTTCTCTTACTGCATAAAAACTCAACAGTTAAAGCCTCTCTTAGCTTTTAGCCATAGTCACTGTTTTCATTATAACTATTACCATCCCACTTTGAGTCTAATCTAATTATTTACGGTATTTCTTTTCTCAAGCCATGTAAAATGAGGAGGTGATGTTTGTTTCACTGCAAAGTCCGTTGTTTACATTGCTCAAGCAACAGTAATTAGTCCCAAAAAGTAGGCTGTAAAAGATAATTGGAAATTAGGCTAATCTAACGGAACCCTGATAGCCACTGGCTCGCCCACTCCAACTGCGATGTGTGTGTGTGTGTGTGTGTGTGTGTGTGTGTGTGTGTGTGTGCGTGTGTGCGTGCGTGCGTGCGTGCGTGCGTGATACAGTTTTCCGAGAATTTTGTATAATTATATATATAATCTGTTAAATGCCTTTTACATGATAATTTAAGTTTGAATTCAAAAGGTTGAGAGTCACTGGTTTATAATATAAACCAAACTCAGTGACATTGCACATATCTGTGGCAAAACACATTCCTCCCATTGGCTGCGTGTCTTGCCTCAAGCCTGCTGTTTCATATGATGTGTTTTATACTTCCACTCATTGACACAGTGGGGTGTCAATGAGTTTCTCCATCACCATGATGCATTTCTATCACATGGTCACAGGAGAGGCTGTGTTTCTTTTTTTCATAGAATAGATGCACTCTAAAATAATCTTCAGGTGGGAAGGCGTGTGTGTCACATGGGCAAAGAGAGAGGCATGCAGCATTGTCTGACTCACATGCTTGTAATGCAAATCAAGCTCTCCTTAGATCATACATATTGATAAAGCAAGTAGAGCGCCTACCTGCCTGCTGTCACAGATTCTGTTCCTTTTGCCTCTATTTTGCCTCACAGCTGAAAAGGTCTTGGTTTAGAAGCCTGGCAAGGTTTTTAATACCACTAATAAAACCCTCTGGCGTCCGGCATTTTGTTTTAAAAATACAAAGCGACTATCCTATCAGAAGGTGTGGGGTGGTGAAGGTGTGAAGGTGTGAGTCCTTACAATGCGTTAAGTAGGCTACTGACGTCTGTTTTCAACTAGCAGTATTGAGCCATAGCAGAGGGCAATCAGCTTGAGAGCAGGGCCCATGTTACTGAATAAACATTCTACATCAATGATTGCAATGAGAGTATAGATCTATTCAGTACAAATTTTAACCAAAGAATATAACTTACACCACCTTTAAATGTCTTTTGTGATATGATCATATGACTTAGTTTGGAGCGTAAATGCTGCACGACAGGCTCCCTGTAGCCTGTTTTGTAACAATGGGAAGGCACAAAAGGCCCCCCTGACAGAGGCAGACAGGCATGGCTGATCCTCACACCCTAAGGTCGGGATTGGTCAGAAAAGCTCAGCAGGCCAGAGGGCCAGTGGCGCAATGGATAACGCGTCTGCCTACGGAGCAGAAGATTCCAGGTTCGAATCCTGGCTGGCTCGTGATTTTCTCTTTCGGAAAAGCAATGTATTAGGAATAGTATTATACTTTTCTTTTTTGGACTGAGGGCGGCGCCAGAGTCACGGCTTGTGTGTGTATGTAAATATATATATATATATATATATATATATATATATATATTATATATATATATATATATATATATATATATATATTTATATATACATATACATATACATATACATATACATATAGTCTATGTTTGCAACAGACACCCTCCTCCAGGCGACCTGTCCAAGTGGCATGCTACTGCCCCCACTGTCTCTTGGGAGTAGTTAGAGACAGTGCTAATTGGGGGGTTAGGGTTAGCCTGGCACTAGCCAGACTGACTACGCAGATCCATGCAGATCCAGGCCAGGTCAGTTGAGATGTTGCAGCCGTTGGCGACACTAGGAGTTATAATATATAGCGTTATAACATATCTAGAGAGCGGACTCCCCAGCCCCCACTTATTCATTTCAATTAAATGGGCTCACAAGCGCATGAAGCACCCGGAAGTATCTCAACTTCCTGGATTGGCTCCAACGTTGGATTCAATAGAGCAGGGGCCTGTTCCTCGAAAGGTGAATTAAATAAGCCTGGATTTAAGTCAAATCCAGGCTTGACAAAGTCGGGTCCGTATAGCCTGGTTTATTCGGTTCCTGGAACGCCAAGCCAGGCTGAAATGGAGCGACTTTGTCGAGCTAGGCCTTGTCAAGCCAGGCTGTGTCGAGCCAGGATAATGAAGCCAGGCTTCACTTATTTCTATAAAAGACCATGAAAGTCGATAGCAGAATCCTTGAACTTGACCAATCATGGAGCCCAAAACCAGAGCGGCGTTCTTCTCTGTGGCTGAACAGCAGCACTGCAGCAGCTCATGGAATCTTACAAGGAAGTAAAATTTATAATAAGCAAGAAAGGAAACACGGCCGCAATAAATATAGATCCAGGGAGAAAGCGTGGCAAAGTATTGCCGATGCACAAGTTGTCCAAAAATATGCAATTAATTTATATACAAATCCATAAATATATAATTCAGTTAGGTTTAAACATAAGGAGTTTAAGTGAATGTTGGAATTATTATTATAAACACTTAGAATAATTTTCTAATTTCAAATTTCTAAAATCGAAGATCTACAAGGGAAAAGCTTGCCTTTTGGCGGCCGGGGGTCCACGGTCCACGGGGGTCAACGGGGGTCCGGGAGTACACGGGGGGCCGGGCCCCCCGTGTACTCCCGGACCCCCGTTGACCCCCAACAGAGGTCTGGGGTATACGGGGGTCCACGGGGGCGGGGGTCCACGGGGGTCCGGAGGTCCATGGGGGTCCGGGGGTCCACGGGGGTCCGGAGTCCATGGGGGTCCGGGGGTCCATGGGGGTCCGGGGGTCCGGAGGTCCATGGGGGTCCGGGGGTCCGGAGGTCCATGGGGGTCCGGGGGTCCACGGGGGGCCGGAGGTACACAGGGGGCCGGGGGTACACGGGGGTCCGGGGGTCCACGGGGGCGGGAGTCCATGGGGGGCCGGGGACCCCCGGCCGCCATAAGACAAAAACATTTCGGGCTTGTAGATCTTTGATTTTCGCATAAGAATTGAATAAGTGTAGAAAAACTCATTGGTTTATGATTGGAGTCATTGGACTAACAGCTATTTCACAAAACTTGAAGAACAAGGCACTGGATTAATAAAGCTTGGCTGTTAGCCTGCTCCTGACCAGGCTAACTTCACAGCTAAATTGCCATGGTAACTAAGCTAGGCTTGCTTCAATTCTCTTTTGAGGAATCGGATAAGGCTAAACTTAGCCAGGGTGAACTGGCTAAACTAATCTTCAAGATAATTCACCTTTTGAGGAACCGACTCAGCTCTAATCCTGGCTAAATTAAGCCAGGATAGGTAAAGCCAGGCTTTAGCTCTAATTCACCTTTTGAGGAACAGGCCCCTGGTGCACTAGCGTTTAGACGATAGAAACACCATATCATACGACAAAGTATAAACCAGGCTTAACGCTGAAACTACAATTACAAGGCTACATGCATTACTTTCCCACAATAGCAAGAATAGGTCGACAAGCTCACAACACATTGCACCACGACACGTTGTGGGCTTGTAGATCTACAAATTTTGCTACTTTTGAGAGACACTGGCATAACATAGGGCATTTATTGATAAAAAAGTAAAGAAAACTTAAAAATAAAATATGGAGATACAGTACAACCTTTCTGTCCGACGGCGACAATTTAATAGTTCCAGCCATGCCTCAGCAGTTATGTCTGTGTATCATTGGGAATGTTTCTATCCCTCCCTTATTTAGTATTCATGTAAAGGGAGACTTCTCGCTCTCTCTGTGCAAGAGCGTATTATTGTGTGGTACGCTAACATTATTTTATGCTTAGATGTTGAACAGTAACTTCCAGATATTGAGTGTAAAAAGATCTCTCTCTCTCTCTCTCTCTCTCCCGCTCTCTGCCACACCCCTATTTTTTTCTGTAAATATATATTTTGCTACTATTGATTGAGATGTAGTTTATGCATTGTTTGACTTGCTGATGAATTCAGTACAATGGAAACGAGCTGTATTACCGTACAGTTAGCAAACTTGTTTATTAAGTATTCAATAAATGAAACTCTCTCTCTCTCTCTCTCTCTCTCTCTCTCTCTCTCTCTCTCTCTCTCTCTCTCTCTCTCACACTGTAGGGTTCCAGTCTGATTCACCAGAAGGTGTCCCCTCCCTCAGAAGGTCAAGGGTCACCGGTCCTGTCTTTCATCGTGCTGGAGCAGTTTAACGCCATCCGATTGGTCCAGGTGTGTGTGTGAAAAGATACTTACATCCGATTGGTCCAGGTGTGTGTGTGAAAAGATACATTTTTCATACAACAGTTCCTGATGTATTGTGTGGATAATCTTTGGATATAGCCCTATGAGCAGTGGTGAACAAGTAGCAGATCTAAAAGCCCACAACATGTCGTGTTTCAACACGTTCTGAGATTGTAGATCTGCTATTTATGGCTAATGTTCTCAACCAGAATATGGATGCTTAAAGGACCTGTTTTTCTCATATATTTAAAAAGTAAATCCCCAAATGACATAAAACAGCGGAGGCACATTAACCCATTAAGACCTGGAACTGTGTCATCTTTAGATTTGAGCTAAAAAGCATTATTTTACACTTTGGCTATTCAAAAATAGCAGATCTACAGGCTCGTAGCGCGGCACCGAGTGCCGCGCTACGAGCTTGTAGATCTGCTATTTTTGAAAAATCGTGAAAATATGTGCAAATCTTTGAATATATATTGTTTTAAAGCGAACATATTAACTCAAATCTTTGCATCTGGGGGGTCCCTGGAACAACATATTTTGAGATGGGGGTCGGCGGACAAATACATATCATGTTGGGGGTCCTTGACATGAAAAAGTTTGAGAACCACTGATATAGAAACATATGTTTTTTTCAGAAAACTGTTAGGATTTAGAAGACATTTTGTAGAATCGGCTTCAGGTCTCGATGGGTTAAAAAGTAAATCCCCAAATGCACCGTCTAAATGATTCTGTTCTGTGTGACGTTAAACGTTGTCCCCCATGTGCCACAGGGCATCCATCAGTCGCTGGCTGCACTCAGCAAGGTCATCAGAGGGACATCCCTGCTCACCGCCGACGTCCAGAAACTGGCCACCGCCCTGCTCAACCAGGAGGTAGGAACCACATACACACACATGCTAGTCAGTACACAGATACACACATGCCAGGGGTCCTGGAGGGCTTTCCAGGGGGTCCCTGGTAAACCACTTTAACCCTATATACGGCATAGGCAGTTGTGTGTTCTAGGTTTTTTTCGGAGGGTATATGATAATTATTCCCTGCACGACATGTGCGATACGCTATCGCGTGCAATGGATGAAATGGTTATTAGAATGTTTACGCTTTCAAAAAAAATTGGCGCTGTATGCAGTGTATACAGCGTAACACGGTAGAACACACCACCGTACATAGGCTATAAAAATAAAACGATCTTGAAAAATGTGAAAGTTTTTGAAACATTTGAACACAAAATCTTGTATAGAGGTCTCTGGCATAAAATATTTTTAGATGGCGGTCTGCGACTAAATACCAGCCTGATCTCCAAGAATTTAGCATACATTGCACGGATCCAGTGCACGTCATTCCGTGCATAGTTGCCTAGAAACCCCGAAAATCCGTGCATATGTACGACGAGTCCCACGGTGTAACCAGTTGCAACCCGGAAAAACCCGGAAGCAGAGCAGTCCCCACAACAAAATGTAGGATTCTGTGCCTATCGGTACGTAACTCAAACGGCGCTGAGTAGGTTCAAGGGAAGGTCGCAACGTTCGGGACGGCAACTCGCTCGCTTTAGCTCGCTGGGTGGCCCCTTACGTGGCGACAATTCCCTTGAGACTGCGCGCCTCCGAAATGGTTTAGTCACAATGGGGGAGATGCCAGGCGGCTCTGCACGGATTTCCGGGTTTTCCAGTTGTCTATGCACGGAATGACACTCCGTGCAATGTATACTAATTATTGCCGACCGGGTTGCTAAATACATTTAATGTGGGGGTCCTTGACATGAACCACTGGTCTAGAGGTTTGATTGAATGATTACGTTTTTATTGAACAAGTATAAATGCAATAACATACAAATACACACACAATTCTGGTCTGAAAATGCTGATCTGAAAGCCTGAGTTTTAGGGTTAAAATCCTTATTAATGTTTATAGAGATATGCAGAGTGCAAGAAACCACCAGGCCTTCCTTGGGTAAGCTTCAAAAACACACTAGCCACAAAAAAAGAAAAAACGAACACAAAATTGACCTGGTTTTGGGGAAAGATCAACAATGGGAGACCTGTACACTAGAAGCCACTCATAGAACCATGAATCACTAATACATTTTGATTGTCATAATAATAATTATGATATTCTTTCGTTCACTATAAGCTTGTAATCCTGGGCGCTACTCTCCCTCTGCCAGCCTGATTTTAATTATTTAATTTCTGACCGCCCGCAGTTCATTTCTGACTGCCACTCCCGCCCACTACAAAAAAATGGTACATAGTACCGCAATATTACCGTCCAATCCTGTATAAGGTTGCGATATTTCCATTGAGATCCAAAACATTACAAAACAGTATGAGATAAGTGAGCGGGTGTGCGCGAGAGAGGGTCTGTTTATTTGTGAGGAGCTGCACAGAGATGAGAGAGAGAGAGAGAGAGAGAGAGAGAGAGAGAGAGAGAGAGAGAGAGAGAGAGAGAGAGGAGAGAGAGAGAGAGAGAGAGAGAGAGAGAGAGAGAGGAGAGAGAGAGAAGAGAGAGGAGAGAGAGAGAGAGAGAGAGAGAGAGAGAGAGAGAGAGAGAGAGAGAGAGAGTTTGTGTTTATATTGTGACGGACATATGGCACCACGACGAGCTGCACACAGTGTTGCAGTGTGAGAATGAGCACGAGAGAGAGAGAGAGAGAGAGAGAGAGAGAGAGAGACAGAAGAGAGAGAGAGAGAGATTCCGTGACACAGAAGGGGAAATGACGTTCTCCTCTGCATAGACATCATATTCATATCTTGCTAAAGTAAAGCATGACGACACATGCTCCAGGTGCTCTAAATCTAGTTTATTACAGGACGCCGGACGGTGCAGGATTTTGCGGGGCCTCCGCAGGTTTTGTTTTGACCGCATGTTCTAGACCCGTGGGTATTTAAATACCGCCCCCCCCCCCCACGCCCACAAGATTTCCATTGGGACCATCCTGCTCCCGATGTCGGGGTCTACCTCCAACCTATCTCCATGGTGGTGGGCAGGAACTTTTACCCCGGCACCAACCGGACACCCTGCAAACTGCACACATAGTAACTTATATCACTGTCAGGTGGAAACATTGTACGTCCAAACTCGTCCCTTTTCAGGAAATGGAAAAAATTGTTCCTCCATTCCAATGGATCCAATGTTGTTATAATTTAGTGAGTCACAAGATCTTGTTAACACTTTTCATTGGTAAGCTCATTTTATAAAACCTGCATACTTGCGAAAATGGACCAAAGTCTACAAAGAATCGCAACGCTTGTAGATCAGCTAGTTTTCGCATTGTTTGCGGCCTTGCAGGACGCTCTTGCATTGCATTACGGGAAGTCACTGCTCAATATTCCCAAACGAGCATCAAGTATGCGCGGTGCGCTCCAGCGCTCTCAGAGAGTCATTCCAAACGCAGCTCTATGTCATGTTTAATCTGTTAACTCTCCAACTGATGACTGTGCGAAGTGACTGAAGTTAGTTACCTTGGAGACACCCACCACCAGCACTGTGTCTTCAGCTTGCTAAGAAAAGTGAACGGTCTACTTCCACCCCCAAATGCAGCATGACTCATCACACGCAGTGCTGGAAGAAGTATACTGTACTCAGAGTTTTGTTTGCTCAAGTAAAAGTGGCAATACCTCAATATAAAAAAACACTCTCTTACAAGTAAAGGCCTGTATTCAAAATATCAGCATCAGCATGAAAATGTACTTACAGTTCCAAAGAAAAACGACTAAATTTTTATTTTTTTAGCGCTTCAGTGGTTCATGTATGTTTTGTAATAATCTAAATCTGCAAAGTAACTAGTAATTAAAGTTTTCAAATAATTGTAGGAGTAAAAAGAACAATATACTCAAATAAATGTACTTGAGTACTCGAGTAAATGGACGTAGTTACTTTCGACCACTGATCACGGGTTCTGTATGTTTCCAGTAAAAAGGAAGGGAGAAATAAAAAAAGCAGAAAGTTGCAGTCTGTCTGTCTGGATATAACGGTAATATCCATCACGTTTCCTCTTCTTTAGTAACGTTTGGTGCAATACGCAGTGGTGGAAAAAGTACTCAAATTCTTTACTTAAGTAAAAGTACCAATACTGCAATATAAAAATACTCTGTTACAAGTAAAAGTCCAGAATTAAAAATTTACTTGAGTAAAAGTTCAAAAGTATTGGCATCAAAATGTACTTAAAGTACCAAAAGTAAAAGTACTAAATATTTGAAAATAGCCGATCTACAAGCTCACAACGCGTCGCTTTCCACCACTGGCAATACGTCACTTGAACCGTTCACACACACACACACACACACACACACACACACACACACACACACACACACACACACAACAAGGCATGGTGTTGTGATAGGAGCCTTTGTGTCATGTGCTCATACCGTTTGGAATCTGTTTTGGACGATAAAGCAGACGCTTCCCCAAGGCCATTGCATCACGGCCATGCTCCTTTTGTCTCTCTCATCTCCATTATATCTCCTTCGCCCCCCCTCTCTCTCCCTACCTCATCTCCCAGGGGGACACTGATACGATCGCTTGACCACACACACACACAGACACACACACACACGCACACGCACACACACACACACACACACACACACACACACACACACACACACACACACAGTGTGCTGTGTTTAATTAACTGCTGTGCTTTGATTTCAACATACGGTTAGTCCAGTGGTGGAAAAAGTACTCAAATTCTTTACTTAAGTAGAAGTACCAATACTGCAAAATAAAAATACTCTGTTACAAGTAAAAGTCCAGAATTCAAAATGTACTTGAGTAAAAGTACAAAAGTATTGGTATCAAAATGTACTTAAAGTACCAAAAGTAAACGTACTAAAATGTTTGAAAATAGCAGATCTACAAGCTCACAACGCGTCGCTTCGCGACGTGTTGTGAGCTTGTAGATCGGCTATTTTCAAATAGCCTATGTATAAAACAGGGCTAAAGTGGTTAATGTATGTTTCATAATATCATAATTTATATCTGAAAAGTAACTAGTAACTAATGTTCTCAAATAATTGTAGTGGAGTTAAAGTACAATATTTGCCTCTGAGATGTAGTGGAGTAGAAGTAAAAGTATTGGAAATTGGAAATACTCAAGTAAAGTACAAATACCTCAAAAATGTACTTAAGTACAGTACTTAAGTAAATGTACTTAGTTACTTTCCACCACTGGCGGTTAGTCTAACATACCAGGGACCTTTACACGCCAACACATGCAAACATGTGACACAAACATGTGCTCACAGATGCAACCCCCCTGGTACAACCAGTCCAAGGGAGTGACCTCGAAAAGCGCTTACATTTCGGGACGTAAATGTTGTGCTGTAAATGTTTTTTTTTTTTTACCACATTCTTATTCAAGTCTGTCTTTTGCATATCAATGACAGACTTGGTGACTCTCCCCAAAATTGTATTTTGAATTTCTACATTTGTCTGGAGAAGTACAGGCTTTAGAGGCGGATTTCCAGTGACTAATTGGGGAAAGTGACCAAGAACTGTCATAGATATGCAAATGTCAGACCCGATAAAATAAATCTATGACAACCTCGATCCAAGGCTACTCAAAAGCATAATGCACGTACACAAACATTCACAGACATACAAACACACATGCACGCACGCACGCACGCACGCACACACACACACACACACACACACACACACACACACACACACACACACACACACACACACACACACACACACACACACACACACACACACACACACACACACACACACACGTCCGATAAACCATTTCAGGCTCTCAGTTTAGTGAAATCCTCTCCTGTATTGTTGGTCGTGTCTTGGCGCAGTGCTGTGGCGGTCAGGCGCGGCGTTGGAGGGCTTGATAAAGCACACTGTAGGGCTGGTTGTTTTACTTTTGTTGCTGTCATAATGGCTTCTGGAAACACAGCCTTTATCCATTCTGCTAAGTCAGCCTTGTCCTGCTCTTCCCTGGGACAGTTAGGGGTGATGCCAGGTGTTTTTACCGCATATAATAGGTGTTGTAAGCTGCTTTGAAAGTGTGCCTATGCAGGCGGACGCGCATGCACGTACGCACGCACGCACGCACACACACACACACACACACACACACACACACACACACACACACACACACACACACACACACACACACACACACATACACACACACACTTGTAAAACTATACTTGTGCGGACATCATCATTTTAGACATAACTCTAAGCCTAACCCCTAAATGCCCGATCTTAAAGTCCTATAATCCCAACCTGGATCCTTTCCTAATTGCAAACCTAATTCTGTTTTAACCATAAAACAACCTTTTCTCTTGTGAGGACCAGGAACATTTCCCTCACAATGTCTGTTTCTCAAAAAATCGACTATACCTGTGGGGACATTGGCATATACACACACGCATGCATGCACGCACACACACACACACACACACACACACACACACACACACACACACACACACACACACACACACACACACACACACACACACACACACACACACACACACACACACACACACACACACACACACACACTTCAGTTTTGCAGATAAGTGCTAAAAGGAAGGGTACTTTACCCTGGCGATAAGGAATGACGGAGGGGATAGATAGGAACGTAAAGTGGGATGGAGGGGGATGTGGAGGAGAGGAGAGGAGAGGAGAGGAGAGGAGAGGAGAGGAGAGGAGAGGAGAGGAGAGAGGTTGCTAAGCAGCCACCACTCCAATCTCTCCTCCCTCCCTCCCTCTGTCTCTCCGTTTTCGTTTGCAAAGCCGTGAGCTGCCTTAAGCATGTTCATCCCTCCCTATTTACCGTGCTCTCCCCCTTCTCCCCCTTTTATCTTAACCCATTGAGGCCTGAGGTTGCGATTCTACAAAATGTCTTCTAAATCCTAAACAGTTTTCTGAAAAACTCATGTTGCCATATCAGTGGTTCTCAAACTTTTTCATGTCAAGGACCCCCAAAATGATACGTCCCACCCCCCCATCTGACAATATTTTGTTCCAGGGACCCAAAGAAGCAAATATTTGAGTCGCTTTAAAAGTATGCGTATTCAAAGATTTGCGCACATTTTTCAAAAATAGAAAAGCATAGGCAAAGTATAAAATAATGGTTTAAGTGGTCACACAGGTGAGATCCAGACGGTTTTAATGGGTCAATCAGCAGGTTTTCACAATATCATCCTCACATCTCTCCTTATCTCTCTTTCTGTCTTTCTCACGCACCAACTTTGCCACGCCCGCACTCCCCCTCTCTCCCAGCTCTGTGCCTCTCCTCTCACCAGCCATCTCTAAAACTCCAGAACGATTGTCTGTTTTGTGTAAAAAACCCGACGAACCCGGCCTGACTCCAAGTTAAACTAATTAAATACTTTACACGGTGCCGGGGTACAGAGTGCTGCTTTTAGCTTTTCTCTCCCCCCCCCCCCCCCTTTTAACCCATTAAGACCTGGAACGCATCTGTCATTTTTTTAATTGAGCTAAAAAGATTTATTTTACACTTTGGCTATTCAAAAATAGCAGATATACAAGCTCATAGCGCGGCACCGAGTGCCGCGCTATGAGCCTGTAGATCTGCTATTTTTGAAAAATAGTGAAAATGTGTGCAAATCTTTGAAAATATATATTTTTAAAGCGAACATTTTTAACTAACATCTTTGCTTCTGGGGGTCCCTGGAACAACATATTTTGAGATGGGGATTCGCGGCCAAATAGAGGGTATGCGCATGCTTAAAGTGAATGGCACATCGAGTGGCAAAGCGAGTGGCAAAGCAACATGCAAAGTGAGTTTAACATTGTTTAATGTTGTTTAATGCAATCAGATATGACTTTTCTGTTTGGATGCATGGGCCGTCAAGGCCAGAAAGTATTTCTTTGACACTCAGTAGGCATCCTGCATAACTTTCGGGTTTGATGATGATGTCACACGCATACCCTCTATACCAGGGGTCTTCAACCTTTTCAGGCCAGGGACCCCCAAACTGACGGGTAGATGGAGCAGGGACCCCCTACCTCGTAGGGTAGGGGGGCTACCACATATACTGTATATTTATGTATAAAATTGTGTTTTATATTGCCTGCTCCTACGCACCTGCCTCAGTAGGTGTGCAAAATAAAGATTCTCTACAAAATATGTATAAACATACCATGTTATTGTGCATTCTGCCTCCATTTATCTGTTTGCTATGGATTCATGTTATGTTTAAAGACAATTTGACATTTTGGGGGGAAAAAAATAAAAAAAATGATTTTTTTTCCAAACAAAAATATTGTTTAATCAAACAACAATTTCGCGGACCCCCTGCAGTACCTCCGCGGACCCCCTAGGGGTCGCGGACCCCCTGTTGAAGACCTCTGCTCTATACATAATTCTGGGGGTCCTTGACGTGAAAAATATTGAGCACCACTGATATAGAAACATACGTTTTTCAGAATACTGTTGGGATTTAGGAGACATGTAGAATCGGCTTTAGGTCTTAATGGGTTAATTCTCTGTGGGTTGAAGCCTACGTTGTTCAAAACTGTATTTTCAGGAAATGGAGAAAAAATAACCTGAGCCAATAGGCTCTATGCCCAGCGGTGTGTTACCAATGGTACTAATTAAGGCTCTGTTCTATTGTAGTCAAACTGAGTCAGGGTGCTGATATTGTGCTGATATTGTGCTGATATTGTGCTGATATCGTGCTGATATTGTGCTGATATTGTGCTGATATCGTGCTGATATCGTGCTGATATTGTGCTGATATTGTGCTGATATTGTGCTGATGTTGTGCTGATGTTGTGCTGATATTGTGCTGATGTTGTGCTGATATTGTGCTGATGTTGTGCTGATATTGTGCTGATATTGTGCTGATATTGGCTCACTGGAAAAGACTCAAGACACCAGTGGGTCTCAAAGTGTGGTCCAGGTACCCTTGTGGTCAGCGGTGGAAAGTAACTAAGTACATTTACTTAAGTACTGTACTTAAGTACAACTTTGAGGTAATTGTAAATTTACTTGAGTATTTCCAATTTCCAATACTTTTACTTCTACTCCACTACACCTCAGAGGCAAATATTGTACTTTTACTCTACTACAATTATTTGAAAACTTTAGTTACTGGTTACTTTTCAGATATAAATTATCTGTTATCTATTATTATTATAAAACATAAAATAACCACTTTAGCCATATTTTTTACATAGGCTATTTGAAAATAGTCGCATCGCGACGCGTTGTGAGCTTGTAGATCTGCTATTTTCAAACATTTTAGTAGTTGTACTTTTGGTACTTTAAGTACATTTTGATGCCAATACTTTTGTACTTTTAATCAAGTAAATTTTGAATTCTGGACTTTTACTTGTAACAGAGTATTTCTATATTGCAGTATTGGTACTTTTACTTAAGTAACGAATTTGAGTACTTTTTCCACCACTGTTGTGGTTCCTTGAGATGGTTACAAATGGCCCCTTAAGGGTGTGTAACTCTGATATTGCATTTTAAAGTCGATATTGCCGATACCAATATATCGACCGATATGTCGGTGCATCCCTACTATAGTTCCAAAAGATTAAATGCATTTATCATTTCGTCACAAGCTCTTGTTAATGCTTTTCATTGGTTCAGTATGTATTAAATCCAGTGTTATAAAGTAACTAAGTGCATTTACTCAAGTACTGTACTTAAAGGGACATTTTGGACCACGGTTTTCTTACCTTTTCTATGATGTTATGTTATCCTAGGATGAAGGGTACAGTAGAACAATTTCATAACTCCACCTCGGGGTGGAGTTATGAGTCCGTTTCAAGTCCGCCACAGCTAAAAACGCGCGCCAATAGGCCTTGCGCTAGATCGCATATTTTTATAGCTCCTTCTATAGCTCCTTCTTACCTCCGGGCTATGGTCGATGCCTACACCCCTGCCCGACCATTTCGGTCTGCCACCTCGGGGCGACTGATTGCCTCGTCACTCAAGGGTCCTTCTGGTCGATCTACACGGTCACGACTTTTTTCTGTTCTGGCCCCACAGTGGTGGAATGAACTTCCCACTGATGTCAGGACAGCAGAGTCACTGCCCATCTTTCACCACAGGCTGAAAACCCACCTCTTCAGGAAACACTACCCTTCCTCTTCGCCTTGCCTACTTGTTGTTAACTAGTTGTACGAACGCTTGTTTTATTGTTGTATTGTTTATTGGATCTTGTTTAGTCGATACACTTATTTGTTTTAGCTCATGCTCATTTGATTTAGCTATTTTGTCTCATCTGTTTAAGGAAATAGGTAGCTGATATATTGCACTTTTACCTTAGCGCTAGGTTTACTCTTGGTTGCTTGTTTTTGCAGAAAATGCACTTAAGACTTCTGGTGATTAGTAGTTTTCGTTCCCTACCTATATGTTGAATGCACTTATTGTAAGTCGCTTTGGATAAAAGCATCTGCTAAATGACTGTAATGTAATGTAATGTATAGCTTTTTGGGGGTTTTGTTTTTGGTTCATAGTGACAGAACACTATGCAACGTGATTGTCTTGAATGCGCCCCACCGGAGATCTCGCTAGACGAGATTTCAATCTCGAGATTTTTTACTTTGCTTGAGTATTTGTTCAATACTCTTACTTTACTCCACCACACCTCAGAGGCAAATATTGTACTCTTTACTCCACTACAATTATATGAAAATATATAATGAGTACTTTTACTTTAGTACTTTAAGTATATTTTGATGCCAATACTTTTGTACTTTGACATTTTTAATACAGGACTTTTACTTTTAACAGAGTAAATCTACATTGCAGTATTGATACGTTTACTTAAGTAAAACATGTGAGTACTCCTTCCATCACTGACTAAATCCCACAGACAGAGTTAAGCACTTTTTAAATAGCGGAAATAGCAGATCTACAAACTCACGCGTTTCATCGCGAGCTTGTAGATCGGCTATTTTCACTACTTTAGCTCGTCACTGTCGTACGACTAAGTGGGGCATTAATTTTGCGGAAAAAAACATATGGAAATATGGAGATGCAAGGTTTCTACCCGACAGCAACAACGTTGTTTTATAAGCCCTGGGCCCCACAGTAAGAAGCACTTTCCCCCCCATTTCAGTGTTCCCAGAGGGGGGACAATGGAACCTGCTATTATAGAGGCCTCTCATCCTCAGCTGTTAAATATACGGCGTGAAATGGGAAGGCTGAAAAAAAAAGTGCGCTATTAGTGATTGCTTGTAATACATGTCATTATCCTAGCAGATGATAGGCCTTACTGTAAAAAAGCTTTACAAAGAGCTACTTCCGAAGCACCGGCCTCATGCATTATTCTGCACACAACACGCCTGATAATGATAATAATAAACCTCCCTAGCTCTTGGTTTAATAGATCATTGCTTTTAGCTGTGGAAATATTGGCGAGGTGTGTTTCTGCACTCACTCCAATCTTGTCACATCAAGGGCTCTGAAATGTGTTGAATCGACCAGATGTAACGTTTACTTTGTATGTATGTATGTATGTATGCATTTATCTAATATTTTTTAATTATTACAAAAGAAAATGTCATTATCATCACGTCAGTTGAAGGCTCATTGTTAGGCATGCATGGCAACACTTTGTGTTGTGTTTGACGTCGCACCACAGCTCTGTCTCACCATATAAGATGTAGTAGTGTTTACACTGTAGAGAGACACTAGGATGGAGAGACAGACATAAATCTCAAAGAGACAGAGAGATACAGTGATAAAGAGAGACAGAGAGAAAGGAGAAAAGAGAGAAGATAACTATAGAGGGAGACAGAGTGTGGAAAAAGAGAGAGTGAAGCTTAAAAGGGAGACGAAACAAGATAAGTTGATGGAGAAGATGATGTCCACAAGAAAGAAAGGATGAAGGCGGAGCAGGAGATAATTAAGCTGGGACAAAGATGTTTGTATTTAAGGGCAATTCGCCTAAAGCGGAAGAGGACGAGTTTGGCACCAAGATCAAAGTGTTTCACACAGAGACCAACTGTTGGCTGGGCCCACCTCTTCCTTCAATTTATTTGCATACAGTAGATCATTCCAGTATGTCATTTTTAGCTTTTGCCTGCAATGGTGACGCCAGCTTTAGCCCGCCCTTCAATGATCTGTGGAAATTCAATCCAGAAATCTTCTCCTGGAAGAAACTTGAGCTTAAGGGGAAAGGCCCATGTTCACTGATGAAGAGGATGTGCTGCTGCATGGTGGGAGATCGTATCATCCATCCTCTTTGGAGGATATGAAGAATAAACACCCAATGACTGCCTGTACATCCTGGACTTAAATCCTGGTCTGAAGACGTTATGCAGGCTAGCATTTATTGAGTACGGTCTGGAGCAGTCGGAGCTCCCATACAACGTCAGGTGGGAACTGACAGCCATGACTAACAACACCAACGATAACGCTGGAGAACAAGCTCCAGACAGCAAATCTACAAGCTCACGCTTTGCAACGTGATTGCCAGTCAAAGTGTCAAAAAGTGTTCCTGAGCAAAACACTTGGACTGTAACTGCCTGTAACTGTAACTCCAAATACTTCATACAATGAAGTGTACTGTACTCACTTTGTAATCACTTCATGTACTGCAGAAGGTGAAGTGCCCAGGAGTGAGTGGTTTCTTAGCCATGAGTCATTCTCTCTTATGCAAATGTATACAGTACTGTAGGCCTACATGAAGATGTGGCTCAGTGCTGCACTGGTGTGTACCGAGGCGTGTGTGACACATACAGGAGCTGCTGCTACTGAGACGTGTGAGATGGAAATGCAGACATCGTCACATGTGATGTCATTATCATCACATTTCTAGAGCCATATTAACTCATTCACTGCCACAATTATTGCTGGCCGCGTTTGCCCACTGCCAGAGATTTTTCATTGAAAAAAAAAAGTACTCAGGAGCCGAGATACAGAATTTTTTAGTTTTAAGTTAACAAGGAAGTGGATGGGAGTGTAGATCTTTAAACAATCATATCTCCTTGGTCTTTGGGTCAAATTTAGATTTTTTTTGAAAAAAAAAAATTACGTTTTTTACGTCAGTGGCAGGATTGGTAAACGGGACAAATTACGTTTTTTACGTCAGTGGCAGTGAATTTAACATCCTTAATATTGAGGAAAACGTATTAACCAGCACTAGAAACCTCCTACCCCCACCCATCTAATTTTTTTAAAATATCTTTCCCATTCCCCAGTCCTGGTATGAACGTGTGAATGTGCTTTGTGGGGTCTCTGTTTGTTTGTCTGTCATTTTTGTATTTGTAAAATAAATTAATGCATTTACTTGACTGGAGCAGGAGTTTGAAGTTAAGTCGACATTGTCACATCCCTAACAGAAAACCGAAAACAAATTGTGTATGCCCCGAATGTGATGTTTATACCTCTGTCTCTATCTCTGTTATGACCTACAAGGGGTGTCAAGGGACCTTTTTCTTTCGCAGAAACACACACACTCACTCACACATCAATGCAGTGATTTATTTTCTCTCTCTCTCTCTCTCTCTCTCTCTCTCTCTCAGTGTCCCTTGGCTTGGCAGAATAAGTGGGAGGGCCCAGAGGAGCCCATGCAGTACCTCAGAGCTGTGGTTACACAGGCCATCGCTGTGCAGGTAACGCACACGCACGCACACGCACACACACGCACACACACACACACACACACACACACACACACACACACACACACACACACACACACACACACACTATTCACTCAGACACCGTGCACGCAGATATACTACTTACATGCACACACAGGATTCACACTCACACACCCTCCAGATAACACATTATCCTGTCAGTGGGTAATGTCATCTTGCTAGATAGTGGCGGATTGATTTAAGCTAGACCTGTGCATACGAGTGTGAGTACTTTTAAAAGTATTCAGGCATGGCTATAATAGGAGGGTGACCAGACGTCCCGGTTTGGCAGAGTCCTGACAAATATCTCTAAAACACTAATATTTTCAACATTCACTACAACATTGTCCTGGTTTTCGCCAGATTTACAATAATAATGAGTTATTTCCAGTGGTTGCATAGGCGTTTATCATGTTCTTTTCATGTAAACATGCTCACCTTACCAATCAGAACACATGAACAAATACTTTGCGTGCCTGAATTCAATGCTGAGAATGGTGTTTGTCAATCAGTTGTTGCCTGTAAGCAACACCTATGATGCGTATACATGTGCGCGTGCGTGGTCGTGCATGAATGGGTGCGCTCGTGCACGACAAAGGTGGGCATTGATTTAACGGTCCCGGTTTGAGGGGCTGAATATATGGTCACCCTCGGTTAGCATCACTCTACATGATGAGGGACTCAGCTCTTCTGGGATAATGGTTTATGAGTTTCTAATGGTTTCAAACATACAGTGACAAGAACCTTTTAACCCGTTAAAACCGGGAACGCTTCTGTGTAACCACTTAAACCATTGTTTTATACTTTGGCTCTCTGTGCCACGCTATGAGCTTGTATATCTGCTATTTTTTTTGTATGTAGAATTTTTTAACACATCTTTGAATATATATATATATATTTTAAAACAAAACATTTTGAGATGGGGGTCCGCGGCCAAATACATTTTGGGGGTCCTACTTAAGTTTCTACTGATGTAGAAACTTAAGTTTTTCTGAAAACTGTTCGAATTTAGAAGACATTTGAATCGTAGCTCAGGTCTTAATGGGTTAATGAAAGAAGTTAAAGAGAAAGTAAAGTAAAGGGGAAAAAATATGTTGATGTTAATTATTTTTTAACTGAAATGACAAATTATTTCTGTGCCACTTACTTTGTTGGCATATACTGTTAAGATGCTGTCAGTGCACGTTGACAACATTTATAGTGTTCAATATTGCTAATTTGTCGTTAAATAAATGTCTGTCTGTCTACCAATGGGTGAATTTGAAAGGTTTACTGCGAAATTGTGAACCCGTGAGGTATGTGTGAATTCTGTCTTCCACCAAAGACGGCGGGGATAATTAGCGGTCAAGCCTATTTACATTACAAAGTAGGGTGGCGGGGAAATGACTGACGACCTCAGCACTTATTAGGAGTCACCCTGGGGACTGGGGACTGTACTTTGTGGGAAAGACTGTGGCAACCTCATCACAATCGTCTGTTGGGTGGAAACCTCATATGTCCAAAACGCGCAGCGTTTCGTGCTTGCAGATCTGCTACTTTTGATGCTTTTGTGTGACGCTGTGTAGGATGACAAAAAGTTAGAATATGGAGACAAGAGGTTGTCTGCCTGACAACGGCGACATCAATAGAGCTTCAAGCTACTCGCAGCAGGCCTGCACTCGTCAGCATGGACCTAACGATTCTCACAAATCCATTTAAACCCATCATGCATTGCTCTTCTCTGTCCCCACGGTAATGATTAACACTGATCTTGCACCTTTGCATATATTAAGCCATCGGTCGTGAACCCGCAGTGGGTGACAAGCACGTTTCTGGTCACCCACACACACACACACGCACACGCACACGCACACGCACACGCACACGCACACACACACACACGGTAAGCTAAGTATTACTATACTTGTGAGGCCATCAATATTTTAGGGCGACAACTTTGCCTTTGTATGGGCAATTTTTAAGCCTAATCTTAAAGCCTGAGTTATACTTAGTTGCGTTACCGTGTCTCACAGCGAAACTAGCAGATCTACAAGCTCATGAGCTTGTAGATCTGCTACACTTTTGGTGCGAGACACCAGCACGTAAGTAAGCATACATCAGACATAAATCTAACCCTAACCTCAAAACCTAACATCTAAAGATCTAGTCCTAACTCTAACCTGAATGTTTTCCTATTTGTAAATCTAACTTCACACGCACGCACGCACACACACACACACACACACACACACACACACTCACACACACACCGCACCCGCACACACACACACACACACACACACAGTGCTAGCTGCTGCTGTAACCGAGTCTAAGTATAAATAAAATGACTCAACACTGCTCACAGTAACACTGCTGACACCAACAGTTATGATGTCACTGAAAAGTGCTACATGAATAAAGTGTATTATTATTAATTCACTAGCAGGTATTGAGAGCCATGAGCCTGTCCCCTCCTCTCTGTCTCAGAGTACACATAATCTCTCTCTCACACACACACACACACACACACACACACACACACACACACACACACACACACACACACACAACACACACACAACACACACACACACACACACACACACACACACACACACACACACACACACACACATTATTTATTTGAAAGTGACTTGAATGCATTAACACTTGTGGATAAGTGTGAGACAGATGGGTCTACAGTATGTGTGTGTCTGCCTGCTTGCCGGTCTGTAGAATTATACTTTGTTGTAAGACATATATCACTTGCCGAAAACAGATTTACAAGCTCAAGAGCTTATGCTATTTGTTTACGAGCGACACCATCGTTTGCATGTATTTACAGATCTGTCTGTCTGTCTGTATTCATACATCACTCCCTGCCCTCTGAGTGTGTGTGTGTTTCTTGGTGAATGTTCCATCATCCTCGTCATGCATTTCTCCAGGCAGTAGAGTGTGTGATATGCAAACGAGCAGTGTGTGTGTGTCTCGTTAGCCTCGTTAGTGCATGTGAGTGTCGTTAGCCTGTCGTTAACTCATTAAAACAGAGCTGGGCAGAGCTGCTGCTGCTGATGAGAGAAAAGCTGCTGGACACAGCTACCGGCTCAACCCGGCCAACGGAGTGACCTTGAAACACACACACACACACACACACACACACACACACACACACACACACACACACACACACACACACACACACACACACACACACACACACACACACACACACACACACACACACACACACACACACACACACACTTGTGAATACATGAACTCTGTATAGGACTGCACTTTTATGAATGCTATTGTTTACCTCCTTTGTCAACATCTTTAAGCCCTAGCGCTAAACGCTGAGTTATACCATTGGAAATACAAGCATAACTCTAAGGTAACGTTCCGGACATTTTGATTAGCTTTAAATAAACCCTGGAGCGTTTCGTTCGTATGTGCTGGTCTGAAAGGTATCCATGGGTGTTTAATAGCGCTGATTTATGGAAAAAAATACAAAAGCGTCAAAATTTGCGTTTCTGCCCGACAGCAACAACATATTATTTGTTTTTATTTGTTATTTGTATTTGAAAAAAAACGAACTCGAGACACAGCAGTTTCCCCAAATATGCTAACCAGGAAGTGGATGGATCAGTAGATCTTGTGATCAGGTGATCTCCTAGATCTCTCTGTGCCTGAGCCCGAAATGGTGGCTCATAGGTTGTAGAACATCGCCATCTAGTGGTAAACACTGAAAACACGATTTGTGTTACACGTCTTTGACACTCTGGGCTTTGGAGTGAAATGTGGTGTGTTTGTTCTCCAGATGTTACTGATCAAACAACTAATGGGTGACTGGAAAATCCAAGATGGTGGAAATTTGCTAATTTTGGAAGCCAATCATAGCCAATCAGAATGGAATCTGATGTTTGTACCAATTTGCAGGAGCTTTGGACACAATGCAGGAGTAGTGGCAAAAATAAGAAATTGCATAACAGGGGATGGGGGGCTGATTGTACAACCTACCGTTTAAGAGTTATAGGTAAAAACGAGAAGCGCTTTCATTGTAAAAGTCGACTTCAATACCGGCAGAGTGTGAAATGCAGATCCTGGAATGTGTTTTCAGATCTCTCCATTTACAGGTATGACACAACAGGCACTGCTGAGACTCAAACTCAGAATCTCCTGCTTACTAGGCAGGCATTTGGAACCAACTCCACAACTCCACACGTCCCTTAACTGGTTTCAGCATATGAAATGCAGCACCAGGAATGTGGTTTCAGCTCTATTTGTGGGTGCGTGAGAAAAGGCTCTGCTGAGATTCGAACTCAGGATCTCCTGCTTACTAGGCAGGCGCTTTAACCAACTAAGCCACAGAGCCTTGTGTCACCCTGCTCGTTGCAGAGTGTGAAACGCAGCACCAGGAATGTGGTTTCAGATTAACCCTTATCTCCATTGGTGGGTGTGAGAGAAAAGGCACTGCTGAGATTCCAACTCAGGATCTCCTGTTTACTAAGCAGCCTCTTTAACCAACTAAGCCCGACGCCACTAGTGATGGGTCGTTCATGATCGATTTGTTCAAAAGAACTAGTTCATTGCCGTGAACGTGAACGAACTCGTTCACTTCCTGAAACTGTTACGTTCACGCTATCGTTCATGCCCCCCATCCCCTCCCCCCGTACACAGGACGGGAGGGCGGGCTGTATGCGCGACGTAATAATAACGCTCCCGCGATAGTGTTTTTCACTTGAAAATAGGGCTACTGAACGAGAACGAGAACAAATCATTTGAACCAATCATTGTCGTGAATGTGAACAAAATCGTTTGTTCACTGAAATGAAAGTTTTTTTCCCACCACTAGATGGCCACATGTCCCTCAACTGGTTTCAGCATATGAAATGCAGCACCAGGAATGTGGTTTTAGATTAGACCTAAACTCTATTTGTGGGTGTGAGAGAAAAGGCTCTGCTGAGATTCGAACTCAGGATCTCCTGCTTACTAGGCAGGCGCTTTAACCAACTAAGCCACAGAGCCAGGTGTTTATAACCACGTCACAGCACATACACTACAGTGAGGGCAGCAGGACAATGAGCTATTTTTAACACTGGAAATGTTTCAGGCAGGACTCACTCTACTAAGTCCATGAGCCAGAGCCCCAAAATTTAGCAATGATTATCAAAAGAGTGGGCAAAACCAAACCTATATTAAATTATTCATAGGGTCAATACGAGTAAATAAATATGTGATAACCTTTCCACAGGAGCAGCTTGTTCATGGTTATCACACATTTTGTTATTTTCCCCATACGTACATGACAGGTGAAAAAAATGACAAAATTTAAAAAAGAGTTATCATAATGAAACTTCCTGAGTTGATTACTTACATGAAGACAATGATTTATCGTATTACAAGTTGTATATTTAAATATGCAAATTAGGCATTAGGAAAATATGCCCAAATTTGCATAACTTTCCAGAATCAACATTGGAACATTGGACAAAGCCAGAGTCAACATTCTTATTTCATTTTGTTAAGATGTTGGAGTCAAAGGTTTTTAACGAGGGAATATTCAATATCTGGCTCAATTTTGGGGCTCTGGCTCATGGACTAAATACCTAATTTGCATATTTAAATATACAATTTCAGAAAACTTGTAATACGATAAAACATTGTCTTCATGTAAGTAATCAACTGAGGAAGTTTCATTATGATAACTATTTTTTTAATTTTGTCATTTTTTTTCACCTGTCATGTACGTATGGGGAAAATAACAAAATGTGTGATAACCATGAAAAAGCTGCTCCTGTGGAAAGGTTATCATATATTTATTTACTCGTATTGACCCTATGAACAATTTAACATAGGTTTGGTTTTGCCCACTCTTTCGATAATGAAATCTTGTCTGGCTCATGGACTAACTCTAGCAGTTCAACAGTTAATCAAACTAATCAATTTAATCAATGATATGTTTTATTTCCTTGTCGCTGCCAAATAGGAAAACATTATCTGATTGAGTACTTTATTAGTTAAACAATTTAAACAGCACAGTAAGACATTTAGGCTGAAAGGATATCACCAAAAAGTACCGTGGACTTGTTTCTATTGTGGTTCTATGTAAAAGCATTGTCAGAAGCGGGATTTGAACCCGCGCCTCCATTCGGAGACCAGAAGTCCCTTAACCAGGAAGGTTCGTCACCTTGAGTCTGGCGCCTTAGACCGCTCGGCCATCCTGACATAGCAGTAACAATGTAATAGGAGTGTAATAGTGTAGTAATAATGCAATAATTATATAATGATAGTGTAATATGATAATAATGCAATAATAGGCTACCAACTCTTTATAAGAAAATGCTACTATCATTTATCCATGGCCTATTAAGAGCTAAGAATGTGAAATATAACATTTATGACTAATTGTAATTTTTAACTAGTCCGGTGAGCGTTCTCAGCCATTATATTGATTGGTTGAATACTTTATTAACACGTTTGTTAACAGTACGGCAGTACAGTAAAAAGAAAGAAAGAAAGAAAGAAAGAAAGAAAGAAAGAAAGAAAGAAACAGCTCTGCTAAAAAGGATAACAGAAAAAGTCGAAGGAATGTGGTTTTAGATTAGACCTAAACTCTATTTGTGGGTGTGAGAGAAAAGGTTCTGCAGAGATTCGAACTCCGGATCTCCTGCTTACTAGGCAGGCGCTTTAACCAACTAAGCCACAGAACCAGGTGTTTATAACCATGTCACAGCACATACACTACAGTGAGGGCAGCAGGACAATGAGCTATTTTTAACACTGGAAATGTTTCAGGCAGGACTCACTCTACTTAGTCCATGAGCCAGAGCCCCAAAATTTAGCAATGATTATCAAAAGAGTGGGCAAAACCAAACCTATATTAAATTATTCATAGGGTCAATACGAGTAAATAAATATATGATAACCTCTCCACAGGAGCAGCTTGTTCATGGTTATCACACATTTTGTTATTTTCCCCATACGTACATGACAGGTGAAAAAAATGACAAAATTTAAAAAAGAACTTCCTGAGTTGATTACTTACATGAAGACAATGATTTATCGTATTACAAGTTGTATATTTAAATATGCAAATTAGGCATTAGGAAAATATGCCCAAATTTGCATAACTTTCCAGAATCAACATTGGAACATTGGACAAAGCCAGAGTCAACATTCTTATTTCATTTTGTTAAGATGTTGGAGTCAAAGGTTTTTAACGGGGGAATATTCAATATCTGGCTCAATTTTGGGGCTCTGGCTCATGGACTAAATGCCTAATTTGCATATTTAAATATACAATTTCAGAAAACTTGTAATACGATAAATCATTGTCTTCATGTAAGTAATCAACTGAGGAAGTTTCATTATGATAACTATTTCTTAAATGTTAAAAAAAAAAAAAAAAATCACCTGTCATGTACGTATGGGGAAAATAACAAAATGTGTGATAACCATGAAAAAGCTGCTCCTGTGGAAAGGTTATCATATATTTATTTACTCGTATTGACCCTATGAACAATTTAACATAGGTTTGGTTTTGCCCACTCTTTCGATAATGAAATCTTGTCTGGCTCATGGACTAACTCTAGCAGTTCAACAGTTAATCAAACTAATCAATTTAATCAATGATATGTTTTATTTCCTTGTCGCTGCCAAATAGGAAAACATTATCTGATTGAGTACTTTATTAGTTAAACAATTTAAACAGCACAGTAAGACATTTAGGCTGAAAGGATATCACCAAAAAGTACCGTGGACTTGTTTCTATTGTGGTTCTATGTAAAAGCATTGTCAGAAGCGGGATTTGAACCCGCGCCTCCATTCGGAGACCAGAAGTCCCTTAACCAGGAAGGTTCGTCACCTTGAGTCTGGCGCCTTAGACCGCTCGGCCATCCTGACATAGCAGTAACAATGTAATAGGAGTGTAATAGTGTAGTAATAATGCAATAATTATATAATGATAGTGTAATATGATAATAATGCAATAATAGGCTACCAACTCTTTATAAGAAAATGCTACTATCATTTATCCATGGCCTATTAAGAGCTAAGAATGTGAAATATAACATTTATGACTAATTGTAATTTTTAACTAGTCCGGTGAGCGTTCTCAGCCATTATATTGATTGGTTGAATACTTTATTAACACGTTTGTTAACAGTACGGCAGTACAGTAAAAAGAAAGAAAGAAAGAAAGAAAGAAAGAAAGAAAGAAAGAAAGAAACAGCTCTGCTAAAAAGGATAACAGAAAAAGTCGAAGGAATGTGGTTTTAGATTAGACCTAAACTCTATTTGTGGGTGTGAGAGAAAAGGTTCTGCAGAGATTCGAACTCCGGATCTCCTGCTTACTAGGCAGGCGCTTTAACCAACTAAGCCACAGAACCAGGTGTTTATAACCATGTCACAGCACATACACTACAGTGAGGGCAGCAGGACAATGAGCTATTTTTAACACTGGAAATGTTTCAGGCAGGACTCACTCTACTTAGTCCATGAGCCAGAGCCCCAAAATTTAGCAATGATTATCAAAAGAGTGGGCAAAACCAAACCTATATTAAATTATTCATAGGGTCAATACGAGTAAATAAATATATGATAACCTCTCCACAGGAGCAGCTTGTTCATGGTTATCACACATTTTGTTATTTTCCCCATACGTACATGACAGGTGAAAAAAATGACAAAATTTAAAAAAGAACTTCCTGAGTTGATTACTTACATGAAGACAATGATTTATCGTATTACAAGTTGTATATTTAAATATGCAAATTAGGCATTAGGAAAATATGCCCAAATTTGCATAACTTTCCAGAATCAACATTGGAACATTGGACAAAGCCAGAGTCAACATTCTTATTTCATTTTGTTAAGATGTTGGAGTCAAAGGTTTTTAACGGGGGAATATTCAATATCTGGCTCAATTTTGGGGCTCTGGCTCATGGACTAAATGCCTAATTTGCATATTTAAATATACAATTTCAGAAAACTTGTAATACGATAAATCATTGTCTTCATGTAAGTAATCAACTGAGGAAGTTTCATTATGATAACTATTTCTTAAATGTTAAAAAAAAAAAAAAAAATCACCTGTCATGTACGTATGGGGAAAATAACAAAATGTGTGATAACCATGAAAAAGCTGCTCCTGTGGAAAGGTTATCATATATTTATTTACTCGTATTGACCCTATGAACAATTTAACATAGGTTTGGTTTTGCCCACTCTTTCGATAATGAAATCTTGTCTGGCTCATGGACTAACTCTAGCAGTTCAACAGTTAATCAAACTAATCAATTTAATCAATGATATGTTTTATTTCCTTGTCGCTGCCAAATAGGAAAACATTATCTGATTGAGTACTTTATTAGTTAAACAATTTAAACAGCACAGTAAGACATTTAGGCTGAAAGGATATCACCAAAAAGTACCGTGGACTTGTTTCTATTGTGGTTCTATGTAAAAGCATTGTCAGAAGCGGGATTTGAACCCGCGCCTCCATTCGGAGACCAGAAGTCCCTTAACCAGGAAGGTTCGTCACCTTGAGTCTGGCGCCTTAGACCGCTCGGCCATCCTGACATAGCAGTAACAATGTAATAAGAGTGTAATAGTGTAGTAATAATGCAATAATTATATAATGATAGTGTAATATGATAATAATGCAATAATAGGCTACCAACTCTTTATAAGCAAATGCTACTATCATTTATCCATGGCCTATTAAGAGCTAAGAATGTGAAATATAACATTTATGACTAATTGTAATTTTTAACTAGTCCGGTGAGCGTTCTCAGCCATTATATTGATTGGTTGAATACTTTATTAACACGTTTGTTAACAGTACGGCAGTACAGTAAAAAGAAAGAAAGAAAGAAAGAAAGAAAGAAAGAAAGAAAGAAAGAAAGAAAGAAAGAAACAGCTCTGCTAAAAAGGATAACAGAAAAAGTCGAAGAAATGTGGTTTTAGATTAGACCTAAACTCTATTTGTGGGTGTGAGAGAAAAGGTTCTGCAGAGATTCGAACTCCGGATCTCCTGCTTACTAGGCAGGCGCTTTAACCAACTAAGCCACAGAACCAGGTGTTTATAACCATGTCACAGCACATACACTACAGTGAGGGCAGCAGGACAATGAGCTATTTTTAACACTGGAAATGTTTCAGGCATGACTCATTCTACTCTAGCAGTTCAACAGTTAATCAAACTAATCAATTTTATTTACTTTCATAAAATAATGGATTTTGCAGTGTGGTTGTTCTCCAGAGTTTACTGATCAAGGAATGTTGTTTCAGATTAAACCTAAGCTCTATTTGTGGGTGTGAGAGAAAAGGCTCTGCTGAGATTCGAACTCAGGATCTCCTGCTTACTAGGCAGGCGCTTTAACCAACTAAGCCACAGAGCCAAGTGTCCTTCTGGGTGTCTCAGCACACAGAGTAAAGCGAGGGCAGTAGGACACTGAGACATTTTTAACACTGGAAATGTTTCAGGCAGGACTCACTCTACTCTAGCAGTTCAACAGTTAATCGAACTAATCAATTTAATCATTGATATGTTTTATTTCCTTTAATAAAATAATGGATTTAGGGGAGATTCTGAAAAGTTACAAGCTTGAGATGTGGTGCGTTTGTTCTCCAGAGGTTACTGATCAAACATAACTAATGGGCGACTTGAACATCCTAGATGGCCTTAAATTTGCTCATTTTGGAAGCCAATCATAGCCAATCAGAATGGAATCTGATGCATCTTGTGTACCAATTTGCATGAGCTTTGGACACAATGCAGGAGTAGTGGCAAAAATAGGTTGTTTTTAAGAAAATGCATAACAGGGGAACATCTAGTTTACAGAATATCGGCAGGTCTCTTTTTTGGGAGTTACGCAATGATCCAACAAATCCAGGAGGAATGTGGTTTCAAATTAGACCTACAGTAAACTCTATTTGTGGGTGCGAGAGAAAAGGCTCTGCTGAGATTCGAACTCAGGATCTCCTGCTTACTAGGCAGGCGCTTTAACCAACTAAGCCACAGAGCCGGGTGTTTATACCCACGTCACAGCACATACACTACAGTGAGGGCAGCAGGACAATGAGCTATTTTTAACACTGGAAATGTTTCAGGCAAGACTCAATCTACTCTAGCAGTTCAACAGTTAATCGAACTAATCAATTTAATCAATGATATGTTTTATTTACTTTCATAAAATAATGGATTTAGGGGAGATTCTGATTTATTTAAAAAAAAATTAAGTACAGTAGCAAAAGCTTTCAAAAATAGCTAAAATAGCCGATCTACAAGTTATTATAATGTTGTAGAGCAACATATAAAATAGGGCTAAAGTGGTTAATCTAATTGATTTAGTAGATTATAAAAAAGTCTTGATTATTATTTTAAAAATAAATAAATTAATAAGTATATATAAAATGTGCTTCTCAATTAATCAATGAAAATATAGAATAATTGTTAAAAACGTAATGGATAGTATTAGTTGTAGTACACAAATTTCTTGTGTGATTCTGGTGGGAATACTGTATATTGTCTTCAAGTACCTTCCACTTTGATTTACGTTTTGAGTATAATGTATCTTGATGACTGTCATTTAGCTGCTCTTGATTGAATATTAACACATGAAGTGGTCTAGTATAACGCCACCATGAGACCCATTTGAACAATGTGGGCTGGAGGTTCTTCATAGGACTACTGGGAGTGTCCGTGCAAAGTTTCTACCACTCTATAGGTCTGAATGCACCCTAAAAATAGCCTGACACTCAGCCTGGATTCTCGTTTCGTTTCACTCCATTATTCATTGCCAGAATATTTTTCTAATGGGCGTGGCGAGCGATTCAGGGGCTGGAGCCAGGCTATATTTTTCAAACATAAAACGACCATTTATCTTGTGAGGACAAGGGACATTGTCCCCACAATGTCTATTTCTGAAATTCTACAAATATATAAATTAGTAAAATGCCCTTTTGCCATACTGTTTTAATGCTGCCCAAAGCTCTCCTGGTGTATGTGTGTTTAAAAGTGAGTTTCTGTGCCTGTATGTGATGGATGGATGGATGGATGCAGGGTTATGTGTGCATATTTATTCTCTGAATAACATTTCATCCCACTCTTATCTGTCAAGCCAATGGAGATAGACGGTGGGCTGCAGATGGATCCATTTATAATGGAGATTGCATCAGATGTTTGCTCATTCTCCCTCTTATTTCTCAGCACTGCTCTTCAGCCGACCTCCAAAGCCTGCCACGTTTAGGAGCAAAGTGCCTTCCTTATCAAAAGTGATGATGCGTGTTAATATTTTATTATTTTATACCGGCTTTGTTATTTTTTTTACACCAAATCTCTTCTCCTAATATAGCTGAACAAGCTCACAACATGTCGCATCGCAGACACATTGTGAGCTTGTAGATTGGCTGTTTCGCAGAATTTTAACCTATTTTGACATGCCTAGAATCAAGTAAAAAAATCTATCAATCAATCAATCAATCAATCGATCTATAAATAAATAAACCTGTCCATTATTTTATTTTCACATCATTTTTATTGAAGATGTCAGTTTTACAGGAGGATAAAGCTGTACTGGACAACGTTCATCCCAATGGTCTTATTTATTTGGCATCAGTGTTTGTCGATAGGGAAGGAATGGTGAAAAATGTATGCTATTTTCGAATGCAACAACACGTTATTAACGGTAAAATACATACATAAATACATTTCCGGTGCCTGCGTCATTTTGGCAGGAGTGTCAGGGGCAGACACTGGCGATTAAAAATAGTATTCAATCATGTTTAGGGAAGGTGTCAAATTTATGATCAAAATATACCATTGAGAGATTATCAATCAGTTTAATTGAAAAAAATACCTATAGTATAGCTTTGACAAACAATGTCCGTAAACGTAAATGCAGAAACGCATTGAACACGGGAGCACATTCCTGTACAACAATTAATTTCATGGTTGAGAACAGTATCAACAAACAACTTTGGATTTTTTTTTTGCATTAGTGTGTTTGTCTAGCAGTTCATATAGCTTTGTTGTAAGTAGACAGCTCCTCTCTATAAACATCAGAATCTATTAGGTCCTCAGTTTACGTTCAGCGTCGCAGAATTTCATTCTCATGCCAGTTGTTACATTATTCCTCCGAGACTGTATCTGCTTACCTTGCATCTTTTAAAGTTTAAGCGGGGCTACGTGATCAATCAATTGTTGTCTCTAGCATTGCTTTAAAATTATTAACAAATTAATCAAGAGCAGCTGGACAGGTGCACCTTGCAAAAAGGAAATGACATAAGATGTATAATGTGAAAGTCCTTGTGAGGTAGGGACATGTCTCATTATAGTGTGCTCAGAGTTACCCTGCTTACAAGGCAGTTAAAATATATAGTGATTGATAAGTTAATTTACTGTTGTACTCATTAGCACACTGAAGAACGCAGTCTCAAGCATTATTGCTGTGACCTTAAATAGATCAGTATACTGTACCTGTATACCTGTATATTGTACCTGTGCTGACAAACTTACTAAGTAATATATTAATGTAATATTATTACTTTCCCCAGCAACATAGTTCAACGTATTAATGTTTGGAAAAGCTGCGTTGCTGTGTTACAATGAACGCAATTAGTTTTTCTACTTTATTTCTTCTATGCATTGTTGTCTATGAGAGCAGTGTGTGCCAGTCCAGTCAAGCACCACAGTTGGAGATTGTTATTCTAACACAAAAAGATATGTTTGTTACATTGAAACATTTTAACAACACAAATCTTGTATAGGGGTCTCTGGCACAACATATTTTCAGATGGGGGTCTGTGGCCAAATACATATTAATTTGGGGGTCCTTGACATGAAAATGTTTGAGAACAACAACCTAGCCCAAATAAGTAACTACACAAACAAGCAAAAAAACAAACAACTACCAATATTTACAAGCGACTTTACAGAAACAAATAAGCCCAAAGTCGCTTAATCTGGCATGGCAACTCTGGAGTGTGACTGTCCCACTGTTTCTTCTGGAGTGTCTCTGCTGGTTAACCTGTAGTGTCCACCACACTGAGAGAGAAACTTGTTTCTATTATTTTAAACCCCAAAATCATACATTTCAATAAGTAACCTACTTGGGTGTCAAACCCCTGTTCCTTAAATACACAGACACAATGCCGTGAAACTAATTTAAATTAGTTTAATTGGGGGGGGTACGTTCAAGTACTCCTGTCTGTTTGTATAGCAGCTACACAATGGAGTTGATTCAAGTTGTCTCTATGCAAAGTGGGTAGTTTTGTTTGTATTGTTCTGTACCCTACAACCCAATCAACAGTTGGATGGGTTTCACCTGGTGTTGGGGCGTTCAGTGTGAAAGGGTCATTCACACAGTCAGGGACAGAGCAGAAAGTAGAGACAGCACTCAGATAGAAGAGAGCGGCCAACACACAAAGTGTGTTGGCCGGGGTAGCCAGATTGAATCGTGGGTGGACATTTAAACGCCCCCACCACCACCACACCCCATCCCCCAACCATTGACAAATGTTGGGCTCTGCAACATTTTGTTGATTTTACATAAATAATAAGAAGCAGACAGCTCCTCTCTATAAACATCAGAATCTATTATGTCCTCAGTTTAGGTTCAGCGTCGTAAAAGTATTGGATATTGGAAATACTCAAGTAAAGTACAAATACCTCAAAATTGTACTTAAGTATAGTACTTAAGTAAATGTACTTAGTTACTTTCCACCACTGCATGTGTGCCATCACGCATGTTTCCTGGCACACATACAAATGTCTCAGAGCAGACCTGAGTGCACTACCAACAAACTAATTCAACTAAGAATAAGAATGACGAATCAGACAATGCTTGTGGAAATGCCCGCCCGAGTGCTTTAAGATCAAATATGATCTTATTGAGTTTTTCATTCTTATCTTTTGGACAATCCATGCTCCTCTTGGCTGTTTTAATGTTTGCTAATCATTTGAGTGCAGGGCCCTCAGTGAGTCAGTGGCAATTTCACATTCAGTTTGGGTTTAGCTGTTCAACTTTCTCAAGGCATAATGTTTGTGTGTGTTTTCAGCAGTAGGTAATTGAGGGTGCAAACAGTGTTATCAGTGGATCTGCTGCTGATGTGTTAAGGTGATAAAAGGACAACGGGACCTCAAGCATTCTAAAAGCCACACACTTTCTTATTGACTTTCTCTCCCTGTCTCCTTCAAGCTACTTTCTCTCTCTCCATTACCTCTCCCCCTATCTCTCTCCCTAACGCACACTCAATCCCACGCACGCATGCACACACACACACACACACACACACACACACACACACACACACACACACACACACACACACACACACACACACACACAAAATGTTGATTTTCTGTGTGAAATATTCCGGAGGTAAATTAAAAATCAATTTCATGTATTATGTATGGCTTAGTTTCACATCATTTGTTGGGAATTCAGAACCGCCTCTGTTCTGTTTGGTTGCAATTTCACAGGAGAGTTAACTGAGGTCAATGTGGTGCTTTCCTATTATCTGTGGATTCCCGCTTTCACAGTTTGTGTATAGCTGTGATTTTATGATGGGATGTTTCTTATTAAATTGTGTCCATTGTGTGTGCTGGTGAATTATCTGCGCTTGTAAATAAAAATGGTAAACGGCGCCTTTCTCCCAAAGTGCTTTAAAATTTGCATTACATTCACACACACATTCACACGCCGACAATGGAGGAAACCATGCAAGGCACCTACAGTAGTGTGGGTCCTAAAAAAAAAGTCTTAAAACTGCTTCTTTAGTGTAGTGAAAACAGGAGGGGGCCAAGTATAAAGCCCTTGAGAATTCAGTCAACTATAGGGATTAAGTCGTTAAAGATGGTCTGTTGGTCACTTCACACCCCTTTGTTCGGCTTAGGTGTGAAAAGTGGCACTTTTAGGGAATTTTAGACTCTAATGTTGCTACAAAGCTACAGTCTACCATTCATTTTCAATGGAAGCCAGTAAAACGAAGACACAAAGCGACGCCCAACATTTGTGGCAGCTACATAATCTACAAAGATATTATTCCAAGTTGAGCTTCAACTGCAGCTACAAAGTTACAAAACGAGGGTGTTGTTCAACCCTTTCCACTCACCTTCGCTCTTCATACAATTCCTGCTTGTAATGGGGGGGGACTAATTATTTCCGACAGCCAGTCCTGTGTTCTTTTTAACCCCAGGCTTACATTTATTGCTAATCGGACGCATGCTTGACATTAACGAGCGTGTTGATCAACACTTTAACAGTGACGCAGCCACTTAGTAGCTTTGTGGCTTTTGTTGCTGCCAGTGTGAACACAGCATTAGTCCTTTTCATTGTTCAGCTTTCCCCCTTGTTAAAGACGGGGTGCCGTGATTTTCAGTGATCCCCCCCCCCCCCCCCAAAACATAATCATCAGGTATTATGGTTATACTAGGAGGAAGATTTTTTTTCAAAAAAGTGGACAGAAAGTGTTGAAGTTTTTATGTGGACACGCCTCTAGTTCATTAAGTATACCTGGTTCTCACCTTAGCACCTCCTCCACCACCTTAGCACCACCCACCTGTCCTAGTCCCTCCTCCTCCTCATGCCCACACCTGTTGTGTTATTATAATGAGGGGGAGGGTACAATTTTACTGTGTCATTAAAGCGCTGTTTTTCTATTGGCATGTTTGACCCTCAATGTTTCAGCCTCCAGGAAGAAACTCAAAATAGTCAGAGAAGACATAAAACACCATAAAAACACCACCAGGGCGCTTAATGAAGTTCTATCAACCTCATAGACACATGAAAAACAGAAAAAGTGCAAAACCATGTCACCACCTCTTTAAGTTAATTGTATGTTTCATCCATTTAAAAAAGGTCATTGTGTAACTTATTTGAGCATACATTCATTGTGTGTGAATGTGTATATCTAGAGCTGGGTGGAGCGTGCAGAGAGGAAGGCCCTGCTGTCAGACACTCTGGACCTATCAGACCTCTTCCATCCTGACACGTTCCTCAACGCTCTCAGACAGGAGACCGCCAGGTAACACACATTCCTCCCACACGTCTACACACACTCAAATATGCACTGTTCATTTAGTTCATCTGTAACTCTGTGAGTGTACAAATGGAGAATACGGGCGTCGCTACCTCCCTTTAATTTCTCCCATGCAGCCTTGTTGGCGCAGCAGGTCTTTTGTTCTCAAATGTTCACCGGTTATAACAGTGTAATAATAATGTAATAACAGTGTAATAGTGTAGTAATAATAAAATGATCATTTAATGATAGCGTAACAGTATAGTAATGTAATAATAGGCATGTTTAATACGCAATTGCTACTATCATTTATTCATCATGACCTATTAAGAGCTAATAATGTGTAATATAACATTCATGATTATATTTATTTATATTATTTATAGTATATATGATCATTGATATATATATATATCAATGATATGTTTTTTAAGATAGACCAGTGCCCAGTGTCAGAGTACCCATTGTACTGATTAATTGAATACTTCATTAAAATGTTTGTTAACAGTACGGTAGTACAGTTAACACAAACCTCGGGAGCTTGTTTCCATTGTGCTCAATTAATCAACAAGATGTAGAATAGATAAGCCATGGAGATGCCGGGGATTGAACCCGGGGCCTCATACATGCAAAGCATGCGCTCTACCACTGAGCTACATCCCCTTCATTCCTAAACTGTCTATGTGTCGGTTTTATCCCGATATATGGAGATTTATGTATCCGTCTTTCTATGCCCATATATGGAGTTCAGTGTTAGGCATATCCAAATAATATTTGGGCATGCCTGACACATCACTTTTTAGACAGGCCGGCTTATCTACAACATATTACTTTTAATATTAAGATAACAATGACAAAAAAAAAACAAAAAAAACAAGAGCTGGACATTCAGGGTTGGCAGTAGCCTGCCCCAAAAGCTCCTTGGAGAATGCGGGCATCGATCCCGCTACTTCTCGCATGCTAAGCGAGCGCTCTACCATTTGAGCTAATTCCCCTTGTGCTGTGACTCTGCACCAGAACACACACTTCCCTCAGCAAGCTGAGGGGGCTATTAATAGAGCACATGGGGAGCAGTTAGGGGTTAAGCGTCTTGCTCAGGGACACTTTGACACGTAGCCTGGGAGAACTTTGGACCTTCTGATTACCAGACCGGCCTTTCCACTCACTCAGCTACTGCAGCCCTCCCCGCAAAAATGTTTAGATACTGCGGGAATTGATCAGACTACCTCCTCATCATGGCTCCTCAGCAGCCTCCTTAGCGCAGTAGGCAGCGCGTCAGTCTCATAATCTGAAGGTCGTGAGTTCGAGCCTCACAGGGGGCAGCATGTGTTTTGTTCTCAAATGTTCACCGGTTATAACAGTGTAATAATAATTATATTATACGGTTATAACCGTGTAAAAGTGTAGTAATAATAAAATGATAATTTAATGATAGTGTAACTATAATAATGTAATGATGGGCTACTAACTTTTAATAAGCAATTGCTACTATAATTTATTCATAACCTTTTAAAGGTGCTATGACCGAAAATATCGTATTTGATACTGCACGGGATCTCTCTGAAAACAGGGCTGGACGTATCACAGATTGATTGGCATTTGTTTATTTATTGAAATGATACAAATCGTGGTTTTAACACTGGATGTGCGGGGGAGGGAGTGAGCATGAATTCTGTCCGGGTTCAAGGCATGTCAGAGCGGGGACACAGAGGCTCATGCTGACCGTGGAGAAATGGTCATGGATATTATAATACACGCACTGCGGGACTTCCGCATTGTGTTTCTAAACAAACTATTAATTTCAGCCAATAAATAGATCAGATTTTTATAGACAGGGCAAAACGTTATGTGCTTTATATTGGCTTAAGCCATTCCCAATGTTATGTCATCAAAATATTAGCTAATTATATTAGCCTGATTACCCCTTTTTTATGTCATAAGAGAGAGCTAATAATGTGAAATATAACATTCATGAATAATGATATATTTCTTTGTGGTGCCAACCACTCCTACATTTGACCGAGTGTGTGTGTATGTCCGTCCGTCCATCCGTCCATCTGTATGTCTGAGCACGCCCTCAACAGCTGCAGCTAATTGCAACACAAAGATGCAACCAGTTTAGAGCTTTAATCGGGCCTAAATATTTGAGCCCGGCTCAACCCAGCCCGACAGAACGTCAGCCCAGCCTGACCCAAAGCCCGATACATAATTGACAAATTGGGCCCAGCCCAGCCCGAAACCTGTCATTTTTCTAAACAAGATTAATTGCTGCGGTCGATTTGAAGAAATAATCCAACGTTTACTTTGAGGTGAGGAAGACATGAGGAAAGCATAGGCCTACGTTTTCAATCACAATTGTTTGTCTGAAGATCCATTCTATATGTCATGTTATGGTTTGGTAACTTTAAGGGGAGCTGGTCAGCTTTGTTCAGACTGGCTCTGACTGCGGCTGGAGTGACAGCCTAATTGATTTGACCTACTTTTGCGCTGCGCACTGGAATGATGTAATTAATTATTTTGGAGCAGGTATGTAAGATTCCAATAGTATAAACATTTTAAATGGCTTTCATATACTCTTCCGGATCTGACTAATATGACAAGTTGCTTATTGTGAACACAATACGCTACAAATTAATTAATATATACATTTATTTGGATTTTGGAAAACAAGTTTTATTTAGCCCGACCCAAAGCCCGACCAAATACGTGACGACCTGGCCCGTTGGGTCCCGCCAGGGCCAGCTGGGTGCCACAGGCGCACCATTGCTCCGCCCCCTCTGTGCTCCTATTGGCTGGGCTTTAAACAGTCATAAAACCACTTTCCCAGCATGGTAAACTTCCGAAACTAGCTCGGTGCATTTAAACAGCCAATAGGGACAGGCTGTAATTGCTTAAGCCCGCCCCCTCTGTGTTCTTATTCGCTGGGCTTTAAACAGCCATAACTCCAGTTCCCACCATGGTAAACTTCCAAAACTTGCTAGGTACACTTAGACAGCCAATGGTGACAGGCCGTATTTGCTTAAGCCCCGCCCCCTCTGTGTTTCTATTGGCTGGGCTTTAAACAGCCATAACTTCAGTTCCCAGCATGGTAAACTTCTGAAACTTGCTAGGTACACTTAGACAGCCAATAGGGACAGGATGTAATTGCTTAAGCCCGCCCCTCTGTGTTCCTATTGGCTGGGCTTTAAACAGCCATAAGTCCAGTTCCCAGCATGCTAAACTTCCCAAACTTCCTAGGTGCACTTAGACAGGTTGTAACTGCTTAACGCATCAAAGGCACCACTCACTTCACGCTGGGTGTGATTTTTAAAGATAGACCAGTGCCCGGTGTCAGAGTACCCTGATTGATTGAATACTTTATTAAAATGTTTGTTAACAGTACGGTAGTACAGGTAACACAATATCCCTTGAGAGATTGTTTCCATTGTGCTCAATTAATCAACAAGATGTAGAATAAATAATACATGGAGATGCCGGGGATTGAACCCGGGGCCTCATACATGCAAAGCATGCGCTCTACCACTGAGCTACATCCCCTTCCTGTCCTAACCTGTCTATGTGTCCGATTTATACCTATACATGGAGATTTCAGTATCCGTCTTTCTATGCCCATTTATGGAGTTCAGTGTTAGACACGTCCAAATGATATTTGGGCATGCCTGACACAGAACTTTTTAGACAGACCGGCTTATCTACAACATATTACTTTTAATATTAAGATCACATTGAAAATAACAAGAGCTGGACATTCAGGGTTGGCAGTAGCCTGCCCCAAAAGGTCCTTGGAGAATGCGGGCATCGATCCCGCTACTTCTCGCATGCTAAGCGAGCGCTCTACCATTTGAGCTAATTCCCCTTGTGTGCTGTCTATGCTGCAGAACACAGTCAGCAAGCTGAGATCATAGCTGCTCCCCCCCCACACCTTTAAAACATCTACTGGTGTGGGCTATCAATAGAGCACCGGGGGAGCAGTTAGGGGTTAAGCGTCTTGCTCAGGGACACTTTGACACGTAGACTGGGAGAACTTTGGACCTTCTGATTACCAGACAGCCTTTCCACCCACTCAGCTACTGCAGCCCTCTGTTTGGAGAATGTGGGAATCGATCCCACTACCTCCTCTAAGTGATTTCCATGCAGCCTCCTTAGCGCAGTAGGCAGCGCGTCAGTCTCATAATCTGAAGGTCGTGAGTTCGAGCCTCACAGGGGGCAGAGGTTTTTTGTTTAGTGTAATAATAATGTAATAGCAGTGTAAGAACAATGTAATAATATTGTACTAGTGTAGTAATGATACAATAATAATGTAGTAATAGGCTACTAACTCCTAATAAGTGCTACTGAAATTCACTCATGACCTTTTAAGGGCTAATAAGGTGAAATATAACAGTCAACAACAAGACATAGAATAGATAAAACATGTGGAGATGCCGGGGATTGAACCCGGGGCCTCATACATGCAAAGCATGCGCTCTACCACTGAGCTACATCCCCTCCTTTGAACTGTCTGACTCACCTCTTCACACTCCACCTTAGCCCATAGCACTTGCCCTAGCTTTGACAACCTTGCAGGTTTATGCAAAGGCTAAAATGTAACTTAGATAGCATGTTATGTAGACAGATCCCAGGTTCATTGTAGACCTGGCATCCTTTAGTGTGTATTGTTTTAAATACATATTATAGACTTTTTAATATTATGCTGTTTAGACTGATTATAGGTTCTTAGTTTACCTATGATCCTCCATTATGTCTATGCATTTGATGCATTACCTTGATTACTGTAAATCATGCTGGATTAAGAGCATCTGCTAAATGCTTAAATTGTAAATTGACTGTCTTTGTCCCTTTTATGCCCATGTATGAAGATTTCTGTATCTGAATGTCTGTGCCCATATATGGGGTTATGTGTCAGGCACGCCTAAACATTGGGTCTAGGTCAGTCTATCTAAAAAATATTAGGTCTAATATAAAGTTAAAAAATAAACTTGAACAAAACAACTGAGATGAACATTCAGGGGTGGCAAAAACCCCATGAAAAGTTCTTTGGAGAATGCGGGCATCGATCCCGCTACTTCTCGCATGCTAAGCGAGCGCTCTACCATTTGAGCTAATTCCCCTTATGCTACTCTGTGCTGTAGACAGCTGATTTCACAGCTGGGCTGGTCGAATGACCCCCCCTGCCCACCCTTTAAATTTTCCACTGTTGGGACACTTTGATATGTAGACTGGGTGAACTTGGGACCTTCTGATTACCAGACAGCCTCTCCACCGATCCAGCTTCTGCAGCCCTTCCCCCCCAAAAAGGGAGGACGGGACCCATCATAATTGATAGGTTCATTTGGTTACATTCGTACACTCACAGTACATTTGTTCTCTCGCACAGGCCCCTAGGATTTTCGTGGCCCTAAGCAAGATTTTTTGGGGTGCCCCCCCCCCAAACACCCCCATTATAAAATCATTGTCATTTTTTATTGCATACTAAAATAATAACGCTAGTTGTTGGATAGGAGATACATTACATAATTACAATATGAAAGTAAAAAAATAAATAAAAATAAATCTAGTGGTTGTGGAGAGAGAGAGAGAGAGAGAGAGAGAGAGAGAGAGAGAGAGAGAGAGGGAGAGGGAGAGGGAGAGGGAGAGCTAAACAAAACAAAAGCTGATATCAGAGCATTCAGGGCTGGCAAAAAAAAACATGAAAAGATCCTTGGAGAATGCGGGCATCGATCCCGCTACTTCTCGCATGCTAAGCGAGCGCTCTACCATTTGAGCTAATTCCCCTTGTGCTACTCTCTGCTGTAGAGAGCTGATTTCACAGCTGGGCTGGTCGAATGACCCCCCCTGCCCACCCTTTAAATTTTCCACTGTTGGGACACTTTGATATGTAGACTGGGTGAACTTGGGACCTTCTGATTACCAGACAGCCTCTCCACCGATCCAGCTTCTGCAGCCCTTCCCCCCAAAAAAGGGAGGACGGGACCCATCATAATTGATCGGTCCATTTGGTTACATTCGTACACTCACAGTACATTTGTTCTCTCGCAATACCCAACGAAAAGCTCCTTGGAGAATGTGGGCATCAATCCGGCTACCTCTCAGCAGATGTCCCCCATGCAGCCTCGTTTTCTTTTGGTTCTCAGTACGTTCTCACCTAATGTGACAATAGTGTAATAATATTAATAATACGATAACAGTGTAATAGTGTGTAATGAGTAATAATGAGTTCCGTGTCAGGCATGCCAAAATATGGAGTCTAGGCCGGTCTATCTAAAAAAGTTAAGTTTTAAGTCTAATATTAAGAGAGAGAGAGAGAGAGAGAGAGAGAGAGAGAGAGAGAGAGAACTAAACTAAACAAAAGCTGATATCAGAGCATTCAGGAGTGGCAAAAAACCTCTTTGGAGAATGCGGGCATCGATCCCGCTACTTCTCGCATGCTAAGCGAGCGCTCTACCATTTGAGCTAATTCCCCTTGTACTCTCTCTGTGCTGGAGTGAGGTCAGATCACTGCTGGGCCGGCCATTTACAGGGGGTGAATGGCCCCCCTTCCTCCCTCCCCCTTTAAAACTTCCACTGGTGGGGGCTATTATTACAGCACCCAGGGAGCAGTTAAGGGTTACGTGTCTCGCTCAGGGACGCTTTTAGACACGTAGACTGGGTGAACTTTGTTGTTCTGATGACCAGACGGCTTCTCCACCCATTCAGCTACTGCAGCCCTCTCACCCCAAAAAATGCTTGGAGAATGCGGGCATCGATCCCGCTACTTCTCGCATGCTAAGCGAGCGCTCTACCATTTGAGCTAATTCCCCATGTGCTCTGTCTGTAAGGCAGAAACGCAGTCTTTCCTCAGTGAGCTGAGATCAGAGCTGGGCTATCCCTTCAGCAGGGGCAAAAGCCCCCATTGTTCCCCCCTTCAGACTGCCACTGGTGGGTGCTATTAATACAGCTCCCAGAGAGCAGTTAGCGCCTTTCTCCGGGTCACTTTTGACACGTAGACAGGTTGAACTGTGGGACGTTCTGATGACCAGACCTCTCAACTCATTCAGCTACTGCAGCCCTCCCCCCAAAAAACATTTGGAGAATGCGGGCATCGATCCCGCTACTTCTCGCATGCTAAGCGAGCGCTCTACCATTTGAGCTAATTCCCCTCCTGTAATATGTGTCTGTCTGTGCTGTACAATACACACTACCTTCAGGCTTTTACAAACATTGTGACTTTCATTTTCATTTTAGCAGTGGGCTGCTGTCTGCTACTTATCAATAAAGTAGGAGTTATGTCAGTTTTTGACACTTAACTGAGGAGAAGCGGATGTTTGTTTTGTATGTTGTGGTGAGATACTGGCAGTTGTTAAGCCACAGTTGAGCCACATCCGAGAGGCTGCCGTTAGTGAAAGAGTGTCCCCACCCCCGTTGCAGTGTAAACTGAGACACATTCTGCATTCCCCTCCCCCGTATCTGTGGCTCTTAAAGCTGCAGTGCAAACAATCCCCTCCCCCGTCTGCTTTTAAAGCCAAAAGTGCAACTGCTGCACCCATGCGGCCTCGTTGGCGCAGTAGGCAGCGCGTCAGTCTCATAATCTGAAGGTCGTGAGTTCGAGCCTCACACGGGGCAGCCAGTCTTTTGTCATCAAACGTTCACCTTATGTAATAACAGTATAATAATTATGTAATAACAATGTAATAGCGTAGTAATAATAAAATAATGATGTAATTATACTTAAATAACTAACTAACTAATATAGTAGTTAATCATTTTTTTCTGATGTAGGCTACTAACTTTTTAACAAGCAAATGCTACTGTCATTAATTTATGACCTATTAAGAGCTAATTGGTCATGTACATGAGTAGATGTACTTAGTTACTATCCACCACTGGTAAAAAGAGCCATATTCTTCACTCCGCTCCTCTCCCCTCCGTCCGAGGCTCTTAACGCCTCAGTGTAATGGAGCCCCCGTTTGCAGCTCTTAAAGTCACAGGCACAGCACATGCTCTCAGGCCTCGATGGCGCAGTAGGCAGCGCGTCAGTCTCATAATCTGAAGGTCGTGAGTTCGAGCCTCACTCGGGGCAGTGTTTTTGTTTTCAATCGTCTGCCCATAGCAGTACGTATTCATGAGAGAAGCTGTTGTTGAAGGGGTCTGTAAATTATAATGGCTTGTCATTTAAAACTCACTTTTATCATTTTATTCATGTTGTAGACAATTTACTGAGGATGATGGGCTAAGAATGTGAAATTTTGCATGGATAGTGTAATAATAATGTAAAAAATGTTTAATATGCATAATAATAATGTAATCATGGTGTCTTTTTTCATAAAATCGTTTTCATTATGTAGGCTACTAACTTTTAATAAGGAATTTCTAAAACATGTGGAGATGCCGGGGATTGAACCCGGGGCCTCATACATGCAAAGCATGCGCTCTACCACTGAGCTACATCCCCTTTCTTCCTCTAAATGTTTATGTGTCCTTTTTATGCCCATATATGGAGATTTCTGTACATATTGTCAGCCATGCCCAAATATGGAGTCTAGGCATAGAGTTAAAAATAATAGAGAGGGCTTTAATTTACTGGTTTATGGGGTAAATTGCCCTCTGAGCCAGGCACCTATGCTCTGTATCTGTCTGTGGTTCTGGACAACCGGATCTCCATATATGCCTATATATGGGCATATGGGCGGATCGGTCGGATCAGCGGTTCTGATCCGATTCGGAAAATGAGCAAACTATTTTATTAGTTTGTAATGACAATAATTAAAATTTTGTGTTAAAAAAATCATGTATTGCTTTTTATCGTTATTTTTTTGTGATTTGAGTGATTTTTAACTGGGGGGCGGGGGCATTCGGTCCATTGGTAAATAGTCATGAACGCAGCCTCCGATTTCCGTGAAACTTTCTACGCACATCCCCACTAGGCTAAGGAAGAAATGCCACCCTACATTTTTTAAATCAGCCACATGGTGGCGCTGTAACAGTCAGATTCACGTTTTGGCCTATAACTCTTGAACTGTATAGGCCACAACGTGAATCTGCCTGTTACAGCGCCACCATTAGGCTGATTTTAAAAACGTAGTTGTCCTTTAAAGAGCTGGAGAGACAGGAAGACCCCTGTTACTGAAAAAACACTCTACAGTGATGATTACTATCAGAATAGAGTGCTTTAACCTTTTTTTTATAATTCTTTTTTTTACCAAAATATATCATTTACCCTACCTTTAATTGTATGATGATGATTAACTGAATTGACAAAGCGTAGTTATTGTAAAGTGTGTATGATCTGCAGGTCTATGGGCTGTTCAATGGACAGTCTGAAGTTTGTGACGTCCTGGAAGAATCCAATAACACACGCCAAGCTTCAAGTCAAGGTACACACACACACACACACACACACACACACACACACACACACACACACACACACACACACACACACACACACACACACACACACACACACACACACACACACACACACACACACACACACACACACACACACACACACACACACACAACAGGGGGGGCAATACGATTCATTGGCCATATCACTTCAATACTTTTGCCAATAAAAGGACCTTGCATGAGCCATTTTTCCATTAAAAGGTCAGAATGCACAGACAGAGGACAGGAGCCATTAATGGGAACAAGAGGGAGGCAGAGGTTTACACTGGAAAATCATCAGCGTTTATTTGACTCTGAGAGTGTAACCAAATGGGGGTCTATTTGGTTACACTTGTACACTCTTGAAGTTAAATCAACACTGATGATTTTACTGTGTAGGGTGGGTGCGGGTTGAAGCTACAGGGAGTAATCTGAAAGCAATGAGCTCACACACACACACACACAATTTGCGTGTGCGTGCGTGCATGTGTGTGTGTGTGTGTGTGTGTGTGACACCATGGGTTCCCTTTACTGTCTGGTCTTCTTTGGAAAATTCCTGAGTCACTGCTCTAACATCACACTTAATTTCAACACACACACACACACACACACACACACACACACACACACACACACACACATACACACACACACACACACACACACACACACACAATGAGGTGATGAGAAGGGTTTGGTTACTAGTCATCAGTCTAGAGATGATGATGTGTGAATGATGACATTATGATGGTAATGTACTTCTCTTCCCGCTTTCGTTCACACACACACACACACACACACACACACACACACACACACACACACACACACACACACACACACACACACACACACACACACACACACACACACACACACACACACACACACACACACACACAAGCATGAACGAATGCACGTATGCATAGCACGCTGTGCAATAGCAAAAGTCATTCTAAAAAATAAATGCTATTTTTATTACACTAACATCCCTATTTTGGTGGCGAACATTCCGCGAAAAAATCTGATCTACAAGCTCAGACGCATTGTGAGCTTGAAGATCGGCTATTTTCAGTGCAGAGATTTGGTGTAGATGGAAAAAAGGAGTGGACCAAGTATTGAGCCCTGGGTACACCGGTCAACTATAGTGTATTGTGTTTAAGTGTTCAATGTCTTAACCTGAATTCTACAGTTTACAGATTACACACTGTACAGACGCTATCACGTTCTGAAAGGAGTACTTCACCCATTTTCAACTGTATCTTCATATACTGTAATTGGTCTTCACTAATGCTAATTATAAGATGCCACCACTTCTGTCTACTCACTCTGGCCCTCATTTATCAACGCAGCGTATAAACCGGCTTATATTTTTCCATATATTCGGCCGTACACCAACGTCGAAGTCAAATTTATCAACGAATCCTACACAGCCAATCCTGGCGTACATCAGGTCGGAGCTTTGATAAATCTCACGTTTGAAAATGAGCGTCATTTAAATAACACGCCCTTAAATATTCTCAAAACGCCCCGATTTTACGACATGAAGAAGAACCAGAATACGACCAAAGACATCAAAAGCCAATAAGAAAGAGTTTCCCCCGATCGCCTCGCCTCGCTGCCTGTCAAGTCACACACACACACACACACACACACACACACACACACACACACACACACACGCACACGCACACGCCTCTCTCTCTCTCACTCACACACACACACACACACACACGCACACACACGCCCAACTGTGTCTTTCATGTAATCCGTAGCGGTACAATCTTTGTCACGTAGGCTTGTAGCCTACATGAATGACATATTATGATACCAATCACATCGCCATGAATGGAATACGTTTGTATATTAATTTATTTAACCCATACCGAGCAGTGCACAAGCAGTCATGTAGGATATTCCCCGTGAGACTCGGACGGGCGGCAGTGATTCGGCGGCAGTGATTCCGCCACGTTAATAAGAGATTGGAGCGTCGGGTTTATATCGTTAACCCAGCCAGGTTGTAGTCTTCAAAACTCTCTATGACATAACTCCATAACATAGGACAAGCTACTGGTAAGTTTGTACACCTCACTGTCCATGAAAAGATCGTCGGGAGTCCCGAAAATGCGCTCGCAGAAGCGCTGTATATTTTGAAAATAGCAGATCTACAAGCTCACAACGCGTCGCGATGCGACCCGTTTTTGAGCTTAGATCTGCTATTTTAACATAGCCAATGCAACTGAATGACTGTTAAAGCAGTTTGTTTAAATTACTTTATAAAATGTTATATTTTCACAGGGATTATTAGTGTAGATATACATTTAGGAGTGGATTATGTGTCCAGATGCCTGTTAGACAGTCAGACAATGCTGCTCCGCAGGTCTAGAATGGAATAAACGGGCGCAGCCAACGTCAACAACTGGTCTCGACCAGACGTGAGATTTCAGCTTACGGTAGGATGAAGCCCATGTCAGGATATATTGATAAATGCCGAAAGGTGCGGTGATCTCGCCGTACGCCCATTATTTGGGCTGCACCGCGTTGATAAATGAGGGCCTCTGTGTCTCATTAGTGTGCTGTGGACAGTTCAGAAACCTGCCTACCAGTGGCATCATGAACAGGGATTCCAAGCTAATAGAAACTACAGCCTTTCTCTTCCTGGAAAGTTAACATGAAGCCATTGTTCTTGCATTAATTAAAAGTTATAGTAATAATAAATACAGTGAAATACAGAAATGGTACCATGTTATATTTAGCCTTAGTGAGGACCAGTTATATGAAGATAGGTTGAAAATGGGTGAAGTGGTCCTTGTCATTGTGTTATTCCAGTATTATGATACAACATTGTACTGCCACCACTGCAGTTGCTAAGTGACTGTGGCTGTGTTTATCAGCACGTAATGGCTTCTTAGTTTGCTCAGTTTTGACATAGGTGCTGAGAATAATAATGTATTTTCATGCATGGATTATGTCCTGCAGTAACTTAGCCCACTTTGCTAACAAAAGGTATTTTTTACCCCCAACATCATCCAAGGCAGCTTTAGCCGAAACAATGTAACTGAATCGTTGTTTGTACGTATACTTTAATGGATGTCTATCAGACGGCGCTCAGGGGGGGAAAGGACCTTGTGTTAACGGAGCCAGTCCTGAAATTCAAATAAGGGACACCCGGCCGGGCGTCCCTACTTAGTGCATGCATGCAACATTTATATTTTTTAATAAGAAATGTTTATGTTTGTCCAATGTACTCCCACTGTTTACACTCGGTCTGTGGTTCACTTTTTTGAAATACTAGGTGATATTAAGTTACAGTGGTGTGTTCTACCGTGGTACGCTGTATACGCCGTATGGCCTGCAGATTTTTTTTGTCGCCACCGTATACATCCAAAAACAGTTCGAAACGGCGTATCTGATACGTTGATACGCATCTGATACGATGCACCCAGGAGTGGCTGGGGGGGGCAGCAATACAAACAGCAAGAATGTGGTCTGACCGTCTGACTAGTCTAACTCTATCATGTGTGTGGCTGTTGTTCTTGAGGTGTTAATTCATGGCTACTGGCAAAGGAATTCACACATTTCAACGACCTGCCATTCACTTCATTGAACTTAGGTCACTGAATTGAGTACTTCATTAGTATTCAAATTGTGCGTTAGCACAGCAAAATCTTTAATCTTCAATACAGTTTGTGTCTTCAATGCCAAGTTAATACTATTCTGTAATAGATACAGGAATGCTCGCTGTTAACACTGCTATTATATCTGATAAGCCTAACCAGCATTTATTTATAACAATCCTTGCACTTCTATGGTAATAAAAAAAAAAAAAATGCATCTAAGGCTAAAAGCAGCTCCGAAGTGGTTGAGTTACAGGGTGATTAACATTAGAAACAATAGAAAATCAGTACAAAGCATATTGTAAGTGTACTCAGTCTTAGTGTTACTGTGAAACTGGGCATGAGTGGGCCTGGCCGTGTTTGTGCGGGGCCGAAACGCCGATTTTTAAAAATGTACATTAATTAATTATACGCGTGTGCGTGCCGTGCGTGTGGGAGGAACTAGGGGGGGAATAGTTATAGTATACCCTCCAAAAAAATCTAGAACACACCACTGGTTAAGTATAAAACGTCAACAAGCACTCCATGATTCCGTTGTGTCTCTAATGCAGAACCTTCTGCCAACAATCTAATCATGTGGATCTCGGGATCCACACAGAAACAGTGTGGCTCCAATGTGGATCTCGGACTTCATGTGATCAGTCCACATAACGTCAGTCATCTATGACATATCAATGACATATGACTCCAAATGCATTTAAAAAAAGTATAAACATATGTGAAAAGGAATTCCCCAGTTAGAGAAATTCTGTGGCCTAATGGCAGTGTGCACAAGGAATTTGGAGCTGGTCGGTCGTGGTTTGCAAGATTAGCTCCACACACGCACACACAGACTGACCCTCTTACAGAGCCATGGCGTAAAAATTCCACGATCACTGAATCAGGGATTTCTGGGGGCCTCATCTTTGCCTGCACTCCTCAACCCACTCCTCTTCCTTGTATCCTCCAATCTTTTTTCTGATGTTCCTGTCTTATCATCCTCTAGGTTGGGGGTCTTCAGTTGGAGGGGTGTAGTTTTGACGGGGTCCGTCTGTCTGAGAACCAGCACGACTCACCTAGTGTGTCGGCCGTTCCACCTTGCTACATGGCCTGGGTCGCACAGGTACGCAACTGACTTTATGTCGCGTTATTTATTTTTTTCGTGGGATAAATCCATTTGGGAATGGCATTTGTTCAGGTTTCCTTTCAGCCATTGTATGTAAATAATTTACAGCTTGACCGATATGTTGATTTGGTTGATTTGCTTTTTTGATGACTTTTCTGATCGCCAATCTACAACCTGCATTGTGAGCTTGTGGATCGGCTATTTAGTGGTTAAATAAAATACAGTTCAGTTTATATTTTATATTTACTTTTCATATATCATATTTATCTATCAAAAAGTTGTGTTCATTAAAAAAAACATTATATGTATATATTTTTTCAATGTGATTTAAAGATTTACTTTTTATTTATTAATTTTTTGGGCGGTGAAACCGCCCCTATAAGTGAGATTTGGAAAAATGTACATTTTCCTGCGCTGTGATCTGGGCCCAGGAAATTTGTACAATTATCCTGCGCTGTGATTGGCCAATCACAGTCTATTCAGGACTGTGATTGGCCAGTGTCACATGACACATGTGCATAGCCCTATATAAGGAACCATAACTTGAAAAAAACCAAAATTTGGTTTTTTTCAAGTTATGGTTTCGTCCATCATAAAGAGTGTTTCAATAAATGTATTTATCTTTTGTACATGTGCTAGCAAGACACCGCCCACTTCACACAGGGTGTGATTTTTTTTTATTATTATTACCACTACAACAAAATATGGGTCAAGACATCAGTAATCGGTGGGCTAGACTGTCCAAAACTTATTATGTTTCTGCCACATAATGTCCTTGCTACGGTCCTTTTTCAAATCCATGCGTGTTTGTGTCTATGTGTGCGTGTGTGTGTGTGTTCCTGTACGCTTGGCACGTTGCGTTTCCATGTCTTTCTCCCAGAGCTCCAGCGTTGACTCCGGCGTTGCAGAGGAGAGCATCTGGCTGCCGGTGTACACCAGCTCAGAGAGGACCAGGGTGGTGACACACGTATCCCTGCCCTGCGGCTCTAACCCCAGCCAGTGGATCCAGACCGGAGCCGCTCTCTTCCTCAAACAACAGTGATGGAGGCGTCCATTCCGAGTGATCACGGGAAGGGATCCCCAGGTGTCCTTGAGGGGGTTCCAAGGGGGTCCCCAGCTAAATGATTGATAGTTATTGTAGGAACCAAGTGGACTCTTAAAGATCTGGAACTCTGGAGAGCATACAAATGGAACCAAATGGACCTTTGGTTTCATTCGTACGCTCTTAGAGTTATGGGTGTATGTGGCCTAATGCATGATAAACTTGGGGTTCCCTGAAATCAAAAAAGGTTGAGAACCACTGCATGTTATGACATGGGTGTGGGGCAACACATTGGGGACAGAGGCCATAGAGGCGTTGGTGACATCTGGGACCTCTATTGGTGTTTTATAGCTTGAGGACAGAATAATGTTATTATAGGATTTATTGCAAACGGTGGACATGCCTAAATTATGCTCTGTCAGCGTCACGCCGCAAATAGCAGCTACACACAAGGTCACGGCGCGTCGCATCTGTGACGGACTGAGTCTGACAGTGATGCTTCAATGTATTTTTTTTGTATTGTATTTATTCTATTCAAAATAAAAGTGTGTTTAGCCTTCATTTTGTTTAATGTGTTCTTGCTGCTGAACTCCTTGAGTGCGATTCCCTCCCTGGCTTTCATTAAGGTGTGTAAGTGGAGCGAGCCTCCATTCTCCTCCTGCAATCCAATTCAAATGGGCTTTAAAGGCATGAAATGGCTTTGTATCAATGCACACACATTGTATCTGTCCTTCTCTCTCTGTCTACTAGGCACCCTCGCACACACTCACTCACTCACACAAACACACACTCACTCACACAAACACACACTCACTCACACACACAAACAGGTTGGTATTTCTATACCCGTGAGGACACCAGTATTTTAGGAACCTGATTTTATTAATGCAATTTCTAGCCCTAACCCAACAGCACGTCACGCTGTGATGCGTTGCGAGCTTGTAGATCTGCAATTTTTTGGTGTGTGACACTGGCCTGCAACTACAATCAGGCATAACTATAACTCTAACGTCTAAACCTAACCTCTAAATACCTAACCCTAACCCCAACCTGAATCTTTTCATAATTGTAAAGCCTTTTTAAAAAAAATACAATTTCAATTTGAGGACCAGGTTATCCTCTAAGTACTACATGTAATTCTCAAATTCTACTATACTTGTAGGGACATTTGGCCCTTACAAGTATAGTAATACTAGCACCCGCACGCTCGCGCGCGCACACACACACACACACACACACACACACACACACACACACACACACACACACACACACACACACACACACACACACACACACACACACACACACACACACACACACACACACACACACACACACAGTATGCACACATGTGATTGGTTTTGAGTTTAGACTGAGAAGAATCAGTGAGGCTTTGATGGATGTCCACAGGGCTACAACAGGCTGTGTGTGGTTCTGCTAAGGCAGTTGAGACGAAGGTGTGTGCGAGTGTGTGTGTGTGTGCGTGTGCGTGTCTACAGTACTTATATTCCTATACTTGTGAGGGCCAAACGTGTCCATGTGTAATAGAATTTGAGAAGTGCTTGTTTTATGATTAAGAATGTTTTCTTGATTATTTTATTTAAAAAAAAATATATATATTTTTAGATTAGTTTAGAATTAGTAACAGATTCTGGTTTATTAGGATTACAATGAGACATTTAGAGGTTTAGAGGTTTAGGGGTTAAGGTTGAAGTTATGGCTTAATATTTATACTTGGGTGCGTGCCGGTTTCACACACCAACAAATAGCCGATCTACAAGCTCACAACGTCTGCTGCTTTTCCCGGCTACTTTGCGGCAATTTTTTGGTTGTTTCCAATACTGTCCTTTAATTTTGCTGTCCTCACAAGTATATTAATACAAACGTGTGTGAGTGAGTGAGTGAGTGAGTGAGCGTGTGCGTGTGCGTGTGTGCGCTCGTGCGCGTGCGTGCGTGTGTGTGTGTTTGTGTGCGTGTGTGTGTGTGTGTGTGAGAGGATGGAGTGGGGGGGAGGGGCATGTATTGTGTGCACTGCAGTGTGACAAAATGGGCCTGAAATGGAACAGCAGGTTTTAACCCATTCAATCCGGGAACGCATCTGTGTCAATTTAGATTTCTTTGGCTATAAAAAAAATTACAGATCTACAAGCTCATGGCGCAGCCAGAGAGTGCCACGCTATGAGCTTGTAGATCTGCTATTTTTGAAAAATCTTGAAAATGTATGCAAATCTTTGGATATATATATATTTTTAGAGCGAACGTTTGTAACTCAAATCTTTGCGTCTGGGGGTCCCTGGAACAACACATTTTGAGATGGGGTCCCTGGAACAATACATTTTGAGATGTGGGTCCGCGGCCAAATACAAATCTAAAAAATGTTTTCTAAATCCTAACAGTATGTTCCTATATCAGTGGTGCTCCACCTTTTCTATGTCAATGACCCCCAAAATGATATGTATTTGGCCACAGACCCCCATCTTAACATATTTTGTTGATGGGACCCCCCAGAAGCACAGATCGGAGTTAAACATGTTTGCTTTAAAGCATATATATATATTCAAAGAGCTTGTATATCTGCTATTTTTGAATAGCCAAAGAAATCTAAAAATGACACAGATGGAGATGTGTTCCCGAATTGAATGGGATAAAAGGGAGAGGATTGGATTTGAGCAGAACACACAGCCCCTCCAGGGTCACTACAATGAAAGAGAGAAAAAGGAACAGACACAGTGATGGAGGGCAGGAGCCAGAGAAGGCCCTGCAGTTTGTACCACCACACTGCAACAAGCATGCTGGCACTGTCGGGTGGAAACCTTGTATGTCACACTTGCTTTAGCCTCGAATCACAGAGACACTTGTCCGCTTTCAAACCTGGTCACCTTATTTTGGGCCTTTCATTACCGGTGACGACTTTCCAAAGGTGAAAATAGCACGTCTACAAACACGTATGTCTGCTCTTTGTGCTGCTTTTGAGCGACATACAACGTCACTCCAAAAAACATTCAAAATGAATTATGGAGATAGAAGGTTTCTACCTGACAGTGATGATGCAGAGGTGGACTACAAGAGAGAGAGAGAGAGAGAGAGAGAGAGAGAGAGAGAGAGAGAGAGAGAGAGAGAGAGAGAGAGAGAGAGAGAGAGAGAGAGAGAGAGAGAGAGAGAGAGAGAGAGAGAGAGAGAGAGAGAGAGAGAGAGAGAGAGAGAGAGAGAGAGAGAGAGAGAGGTAAAGGGTGAATATAACAGAGAGAGAGAGAAAATGCCCCATTGTGTAGTCAATAGTCATGTTTACTGAAAATGGCGTTCATCCACAGTGGAGATCAAAGTACTCAACACCAGTCCTTGAGTCCAAGTATATAATACTCCTGGTCAAATATTACTCAACTACACCTTTTCCCCTGCCTAGAAATGTAGTGCAATGCAGACAAAGGTGCAATATCCGAAAAGACAAATACTCGAGTAAAGTACAGATCCTCAAACGATGTACTTGTAGGGCCAATATGCCGACCTATTGTACACCAGGTAATATGGTTTTCACACGCTCAAACTTGACTTGGGCTGTCTTGTTTTACTCACTGTTTAACAATGTTGATTGACGATTGTCTTGATGAAATACAAGCAGTTTGATTCATGGCAGGAGTTTGTAAATGTTGTGTCAAAGTTTCAAATCAAAAGAGAGGAGGGGGGGGGGGGGGGGGGGGCAAAGCAAACAAAACTCCGGACTTAAACAAATGAAGGTTTCAAATAAACAAAAATAATTCAAAACAAAGTCTTTCAATCTGCGCTGTGTGTGTGTACATGCAAGCGTCTGTTTCTTTACTGGCGTACTGGCACCTGTTGGCTAAATAAAAACTAAATGGCTCCAACAGTACACAAGTCGAGTACATGTACAAGTAAATGCACACCGGTCGTTGGGTGGCCAAGAGTCATGTTTACTGAATATTGTGTTCATACATCAAAGACTGTCCGTGAATTATTTTCTGCCAGAGAGCCCGGAGCCCCTGAGAGTGTTGTTGACAGAACAACACAGTGCCAGCCAGGCCTCTGGGCTGAAAGCTCACATCTGACATAGGCCTATTACAACTCTGAAAATAAGCACTGAACTATCCCATGTGGAAATGGCTTGTATATGGATAATCACCATCTGTGTAGGTGGACTGTGTGAAAAGACAGACATACAGATTAGATAGGTCTGTCTGTTTGTGAGACAGGCCTGCTTTTTGAAACTTTCTGTACCAGTATGATCCCCTTTCCACTGTACTGTTCTATGTGGAAATGTACTGATGTGATGCGATTGGACTGATGTGCATGCCAATGATTTGTATTATTATATTGCAGATGTATAGCTTGTGTATGTCTACTGTATATTCTGTTTTTTGTATTACTCATGTGATTGTTTCCCCTCTGGTCAGCTGACCTGTTGGCTATTACAGATGTGTTCAGGTGTGTTCAAGTAAGTCTTCTTAATTGTACACACACACTCAAGTCTTCTTGATTGAGTGCACCCCGATAAGACCTAGATAAGTAACTGCTCAAAATGGGCCACTCATGCAGTGATGATGGTCCCTGTGTGGACTGAAAGGTCAACTTCTGCTAACTGTAGATTGGTTTAGCACAAGTATACCCATGCGTTCCAACTTGTAATCTCACCCACGGCAGCTGGTCGTTTCAACACATCACCAATCAAAAGGCACCTTGCTGCAGCAAGCATATTTCCATGGCGATGTGTTACAGCACTGTTAAACACATTTACAAACCCATTGAAACACAATGTAGCGCTCCTGCCCAACTACTACTGTATAAAGTAGTATAAAACCTTTGTTTGATTTATTTCTTGTGTTTCAGGTGTACACCAGTAAGTAAATTAAATTAATTCACAGCCCCTTTCTAAAATAAATTAATTAACACTTCTTTTCTCTTTCTTCTAAGTAATTATAACTTGAATCAGGTAGTAAGTAAATGTTATGTTATTCTACTTACCTCACTGGAGTTTATTGGTGGGTATTTAAATAATAGAAGCATTTACTTCTGGTAACCTGAGTATTTAGAGTACTTACCTTTACGTTACTTACCTGCTAACCTGAAGACTAACGTTATACTTACCTGCTAACCTAAAGAGTTAAGATCCTTACCTAGTTATACTCACCTTATGACATGTAATTACTTACCTTAAAAACACACAAACAGACAATAAACATAAAATTGGCTTCTTTAAAATAGAAAACACATATTATTCCCACAACCTTAGTGGTCAATATAACGAAGAGCACTTCACCCATTTTCAACGTATCTTCATATAATTGGTCCTCACTAAGGCTCATGATTAAATGGTACAATTATGTTCTACTCAGCCTGTGTCTCAGAGGAGGGCTGTAGACAGAAGGGGCTGTATGGGGCGACTTCAGACTCGGCGAGGACTTAAGGGAGTGTGGTGCCCGTTGTTGAGTTGTCCGGATAGGGTAGACTAGAACCACAGATCCGACCAAAATGCCCATATATAGGCATATACATCCAGTTGTCGAGACTCACCGATCCAACCTGCCAGGGTTATAAACCAGACCTGCATGGCTGAAATTACTGCTGATGACTCTCATACTTCCCTGATGGTCTAGTGGTTAGGATTCGGCGCTCTCACCGCTGCAGGTTCGATTCCCGGTCACGGAACAATCTTATACACCTCCTGCTCCTGATAGTTAGGAAGGGTAAATACAGAGGAAATCTTCACATGTGCCAATGACCAGTACCCAATTAGCCACCCCTGAAGGACATGATGTTCCTTACACCATGCCAAACCAAAGTGGTTTGAACTGACATCACAAGTGATTCAGTGATTGCGCCAGAGAGTGCTGTGATCTATCCTATGAATGATTTTTTTACTGCCTGATGAAGTCTGACCCGGAATTGAGGTAATTTTCAAAAATAAAAGCTAATTTATTTCCTGTTTACTTACTGAGGGAAAATCGCTTTATCTCCGTTCCTCTTGCTTTCCTGCAAAAATAAGCTTCGTTGAAATGGCCGCAGCTACGCAATGGATTACGCAGAGTGGATATTTTTTCTGGTCTAGTGGTTAGCCAGTATGATTGGGAAACCAGTCAGATTGAAAAAGGAGTGCTTGTTTTTTTTTAGTTCACCTCCCACGGCGGAGCAGGGCCCCCCCAATCAAAAATAGAAATGACGTCTCGGAAGTACCGACCTATCGAGACGGAACTCGGTTTTCCAATCATACTGTGACTAACTATATAAATACAAGCCGTGACTCTGGCGCCGCCCTCAGCCCAAAAAAGGAAAGTATAAAACTATTCCTTAACATCGCTTTCCCATACGAGAAAACTACGAGCCAGCTAGGAGTCGAACCTAGAATCTTCTGCTCCGTAGGCAGACGCGTTATCCATTGCGCCACTGGCCCTCTGCCCTGCGGAGCTTTTCTGACCAAACTCAAGTTTAGGCTGTGAGGCTCAGCCATGCATGACTGCCTAGACAAATACTGTCCTGCCAGCTGGTTTGATGCCTGAAATTCAACATAGTCACATGTCTCCCTGATGGTCTAGTGGTTAGGATTCGGCGCTCTCACCGCCGCGGCCCGGGTTCGATTCCCGGTCAGGGAACAGTCTTATGCACCTCCTGCTCCTAAAAGTTAGCGGAATACCCGTAGAGGCCATGATAACCCTTACAACCAGCCTGGACTACTGGATGTCCATATAGGCCTATATCTGGACGAATCAGCTCTATGGACAACGCACCGCTCAGCAATGCCTCTCGTGACTCAAGTCACCTTCAGACGGTGCGCTTCCGTCAGCGAAATCGAGTGGACCTTTTACAATCTGACTGGTTTTCCAATCATTATTTGACTAACTATATAAATACAAGCCGTGACTCTGGCGCCACCCTCAGCCCAAAAAAGGAAAGTATAAAACTATTCCTTAACATCGCTTTCCCATACGAGAAAACTACGAGCCAGCTAGGAGTCGAACCTAGAATCTTCTGCTCCGTAGGCAGACGCGTTATCCATTGCGCCACTGGCCCTCTGCCCTGCGGAGCTTTTCTGACCAAACTCAACTTTAGGGTGTGAGGCTCAGCCATGCATGACTGCCTAGACAAATACTGTCCTGCCAGCTGGTTTGATGCCTGGACTTCAATATAATCACATGTCTCCCTGATGGTCTAGTGGTTAGGATTCGGCGCTCTCACCGCCGCGGCCCGGGTTCGATTCCCGGTCAGGGAACAGTCTTATGCACCTCCTGCTCCTAAAAGTTAGCGGAATACCCGTAGAGGCCATGATAACCCTTACAACCAGCCTGGACTACTGGATGTCCATATAGGCCTATATCTGGACGAATCAGCTCTATGGACAACGCACCGCTCAGCAATGCCTCTCGTGGCTCAAGTCACCTTCAGACGGTGCGCTTCCGTCAGTGAAATCGAGTGGACCTTTTACAATCTGACTGGTTTTCCAATCATTATTTGACTAACTATATAAATACAAGCCGTGACTCTGGCGCCACCCTCAGCCCAAAAAAGGAAAGTATAAAACTATTCCTTAACATCGCTTTCCCATACGAGAAAACTACGAGCCAGCTAGGAGTCGAACCTAGAATCTTCTGCTCCGTAGGCAGACGCGTTATCCATTGCGCCACTGGCCCGCTGCCCTGCGGAGCTTTTCTGACCAAACTCAACTTTAGGGTGTGAGGCTCAGCCATGCATGACTGCCTAGACAAATACTGTCCTGCCAGCTGGTTTGATGCCTGAAATTCAACATAGTCATATGTCTCCCTGATGGTCTAGTGGTTAGGATTCGGCGCTCTCACCGCCGCGGCCCGGGTTCGATTCCCGGTCAGGGAACAGTCTTATGCACCTCCTGCTCCTAAAAGTTAGCGCAATACCCGTAGAGCCCATGATAACCCTTACAGCCAGCATGGACTACTACTGGATGTTCATAGAGGCCGGATCAGAAGCTATGGACAACGCACCGCTCAGCAATGCCTCTCGTGACTCAAGTCACCTTCAGACGGTGCGCTTCCGTCAGTGAAATCGAGTGGACCTTTTACAATCTGACTGGTTTTCCAATCATTATTTGACTAACTATATAAATACAAGCCGTGACTCTGGCGCCACCCTCAGCCCAAAAAAGGAAAGTATAAAACTATTCCTTAACATCGCTTTCCCATACGAGAAAACTACGAGCCAGCTAGGAGTCGAACCTAGAATCTTCTGCTCCGTAGGCAGACGCGTTATCCATTGCGCCACTTGCCCTCTGCCCTGCGGAGCTTTTCTGACCAAACTCAACTTTCGGGTGTGAGGCTCAGCCATGCATGACTGCCTAGACAAATACTGTCCTGCCAGCTGGTTTGATGCCTGGACTTCAATATAATCACATGTCTCCCTGATGGTCTAGTGGTTAGGATTCGGCGCTCTCACCGCCGCGGCCCGGGTTCGATTCCCGGTCAGGGAACAGTCTTATGCACCTCCTGCTCCTAAAAGTTAGCGGAATACCCGTAGAGGCCATGATAACCCTTACAACCAGCCTGGACTACTGGATGTCCATATAGGCCTATATCTGGACGAATCAGCTCTATGGACAACGCACCGCTCAGCAATGCCTCTCGTGACTCAAGTCACCTTCAGACGGTGCGCTTCCGTCAGTGAAATCGAGTGGACCTTTTACAATCTGACTGGTTTTCCAATCATTATTTGACTAACTATATAAATACAAGCCGTGACTCTGGCGCCACCCTCAGCCCAAAAAAGGAAAGTATAAAACTATTCCTTAACATCGCTTTCCCATACGAGAAAACTACGAGCCAGCTAGGAGTCGAACCTAGAATCTTCTGCTCCGTAGGCAGACGCGTTATCCATTGCGCCACTGGCCCTCTGCCCTGCGGAGCTTTTCTGACCAAACTCAACTTTAGGGTGTGAGGCTCAGCCATGCATGACTGCCTAGACAAATACTGTCCTGCCAGCTGGTTTGATGCCTGGACTTCAATATAATCACATGTCTCCCTGATGGTCTAGTGGTTAGGATTCGGCGCTCTCACCGCCGCGGCCCGGGTTCGATTCCCGGTCAGGGAACAGTCTTATGCACCTCCTGCTCCTAAAAGTTAGCGGAATACCCGTAGAGGCCATGATAACCCTTACAACCAGCCTGGACTACTGGATGTCCATATAGGCCTATATCTGGACGAATCAGCTCTATGGACAACGCACCGCTCAACAATGCCTCTCGTGACTCAAGTCACCTTCAGACGGTGCGCTTCCGTCAGTGAAATCGAGTGGACCTTTTACAATCTGACTGGTTTTCCAATCATTATTTGACTAACTATATAAATACAAGCCGTGACTCTGGCGCCACCCTCAGCCCAAAAAAGGAAAGTATAAAACTATTCCTTAACATCGCTTTCCCATACGAGAAAACTACGAGCCAGCTAGGAGTCGAACCTAGAATCTTCTGCTCCGTAGGCAGACGCGTTATCCATTGCGCCACTGGCCCTCTGCCCTGCGAAGCTTTTCTGACCAAAGTCAACTTTAGGGTGTGAGGCTCAGCCATGCATGACTGCCTAGACAAATACTGTCCTGCCAGCTGGTTTGATGCCTGAAATTCAACATAGTCATATGTCTCCCTGATGGTCTAGTGGTTAGGATTCGGCGCTCTCACCGCCGCGGCCCGGGTTCGATTCCCGGTCAGGGAACAGTCTTATGCACCTCCTGCTCCTAAAAGTTAGCGGAATACCCGTAGAGCCCATGATAACCCTTACAGCCAGCATGGACTACTACTGGATGTTCATAGAGGCCGGATCAGAAGCTATGGACAACGCACCGCTCAGCAATGCCTCTCGTGGCTCAAGTCACCTTCAGACGGTGCGCCTCCGTCAGTGAAACGAGTGCACCTTTTACAATCTGACTGGTTTTCCAATCATAATTTGACTAACTATATAAATACAAGCCGTGACTCTGGCGCCGCCCTCAGTCCAAAAAAGGAAAGTATAAAACTATTCCTTAACATCGCTTTCCCATACGAGAAAACTACGAGCCAGCTAGGAGTCGAACCTAGAATCTTCTGCTCCGTAGGCAGACGCGTTATCCATTGCGCCACTGGCCCTCTGCCCTGCGGAGCTTTTCTGACCAAACTCAACTTTAGGGTGTGAGGCTCAGCCATGCATGACTGCCTAGAAAAATACTGTCCTGCCAGCTGGTTTGATGCCTGGACTTCAATATAGTCACATGTCTCCCTGATGGTCTAGTGGTTAGGATTCGGCGCTCTCACCGCCGCGGCCCGGGTTCGATTCCCGGTCAGGGAACAGTCTTATGCACCTCCTGCTCCTAAAAGTTAGCGGACTACCCGTAGAGGCCATGATAACCCTTACAACCAGCCTGGACTACTGGATGTCCATATAGGCCTATATCTGGACGAATCAGCTCTATGGACAACGCACCGCTCAGCAATGCCTCTGGTGACTCAAGTCACCTTCAGACGCCGCCTCTCCGCCAGTGAAACGAGTGCACCTTTTCAATCTGACTGGTTTTCCAATCATACTGTGACTAACTATATAAATACAAGCCGTGACTCTGGCGCCGCCCTCAGCCCAAAAAAGGAAAGTATAGAACTATTCCTTAACATCGCTTTCCCATACGAGAAAACTACGAGCCAGCTAGGAGTCGAACCTAGAATCTTCTGCTCCGTAGGCAGACGCGTTATCCATTGCGCCACTGGCCCTCTGCCCTGCGGAGCTTTTCTGACCAAACTCAACTTTAGGGTGTGAGGCTCAGCCATGCATGACTGCCTAGACAAATACTGTCGTGCCAGCTGGTTTGATGCCTGAAATTCAACATAATCACACGTCTCCCTGATGGTCTAGTGGTTAGGATTCGGCGCTCTCACCGCCGCGGCCCGGGTTCGATTCCCGGTCAGGGAACAGTCTTATGCACCTCCTGCTCCTAAAAGTTAGCGGACTACACGTAGAGCCCATGATAACCCTTACAACCAGCATGGACTACTACTGGATGTTAGGGGTGTGCCGATATATCGTCCCGCGATATATCGCGATACGTTTTCGTGACGATATGTATCGTTTTGAAAGAAAAAAAATCGTTTGATTTTTTTTTTTTTTTTTTTACAATAATAATAATCAGGCATGCAAAAACAGCCCCGGGGTGAAAAGGGTGACATGTTTTTTTTTTTTCGGGTCAGGTGTCACACTATTACCCTATTTGGATTCAAAACGGCTATTGTAGCTGAAAAGCTAAAAGTTTGCATGTCTGAATAATGCAAAAACAGAATTATTTGTTTGCATTTGCTTTTTTTCTCCCCCATATATTTTTCATAATAAAAAAAGTGCGTATCGTATCGTATCGAAGTTGTAAGCCAAATATCGTATCGTATCGTTTGGTGAAATTAGTGTATCGGCACACCCCTACTGGATGTTCATAGAGGCCTATATCTGGCCGGATCAGAAGCTATGGACAACGCACCGCTCAGCAATGCCTCTCGTGGCTCAAGTCACCTTCAGACGGTGCGCCTCCGTCAGTGAAACGAGTGCACCTTTTACAATCTGACTGGTTTTCCAATCATAATTTGACTAACTATATAAATACAAGCCGTGACTCTGGCGCCACCCTCAGCCCAAAAAAGGAAAGTGTAAAACTATTCCTTAACATCGCTTTCCCATACGAGAAAACTACGAGCCAGCTAGGAGTCGAACCTAGAATCTTCTGCTCCGTAGGCAGACGCGTTATCCATTGCGCCACTGGCCCTCTACCCTGCGGAGCTTTTCTGACCAAACTCAACATTAGGGTGTGAGGCTCAGCCATGCATGACTGCCTAGAAAAATACTGTCCTTCAATATAGTCACATGTCTCCCTGATGGTCTAGTGGTTAGGATTCGGCGCTCTCACCGCCGCGGCCCGGGTTCGATTCCCGGTCAGGGAACAGTCTTATGCACCTCCTGCTCCTAAAAGTTAGCGGACTACCCGTAGAGCCCATGATAACCCTTACAACCAGCCTGGACTACTACTGGATGTTCATAGAGGCCTATATCTGGCCGGATCAGAAGCTATGGACAACGCACCGCTCAGCAATGCCTCTCGTGGCTCAAGTCACCTTCAGACGGTGCGCCTCCGTCAGTGAAACGAGTGCACCTTTTACAATCTGACTGGTTTTCCAATCATAATTTGACTAACTATATAAATACAAGCCGTGACTCTGGCGCCGCCCTCAGTCCAAAAAAGGAAAGTATAGAACTATTCCTTAACATCGCTTTCCCATACGAGAAAACTACGACCCAGCTAGGAGTCGAACCTAGAATCTTCTGCTCCGTAGGCAGACGCGTTATCCATTGCGCCACTGGCCCTCTGCCCTGCGGAGCTTTTCTGACCAAACTCAACTTTAGGGTGTGAGGCTCAGCCATGCATGACTGCCTAGAAAAATACTGTCCTGCCAGCTGGTTTGATGCCTGGTCTTCAATATAGTCACATGTCTCCCTGATGGTCTAGTGGTTAGGATTCGGCGCTCTCACCGCCGCGGCCCGGGTTCGATTCCCGGTCAGGGAACAGTCTTATGCACCTCCTGCTCCTAAAAGTTAGCGGACTACCCGTAGAGGCCATGATAACCCTTACAACCAGCCTGGACTACTGGATGTCCATATAGGCCTATATCTGGACGAATCAGCTCTATGGACAACGCACCGCTCAGCAATGCCTCTCGTGACTCAAGTCACCTTCAGACGCCGCCTATCCGCCAGTGAAACGAGTATACCTTTTTCAATCTGACTGGTTTTCCAATCATACTGTGACTAACTATATAAATACAAGCCGTGACTCTGGCGCCGCCCTCAGTGCAAAAAAGAAAAGTATAAAACTATTCCTTAACATCGCTTTCCCATACGAGAAAACTACGAGCCAGCTAGGAGTCGAACCTAGAATCTTCTGCTCCGTAGGCAGACGCGTTATCCATTGCGCCACTGGCCCTCTGGCCTGTGGAGCTTTTCTCACCAAACTCAACTTTAGGGTGTGAGGCTCAGCCATGCATGACTGCCTAGACAAATACTGTCCTGCCAGCTGGTTTGATGCCTGAAATTCAACATAGTCACATGTCTCCCTGATGGTCTAGTGGTTAGGATTCGGCGCTCTCACCGCCGCGGCCCGGGTTCGATTCCCGGTCAGGGAACAGTCTTATGCACCTCCTGCTCCAAAAAGTTAGCGCAATACCCGTAGAGCCCATGATAACCCTTACTACCAGCATGGACTACTACTGGATGTTCATAGAGGCCTATATCTGGCCGGATCAGAAGCTATGGACAACGCACCGCTCAGCAATGCCTCTCGTGGCTCAAGTCACCTTCAGACGCCGCCTCTCCGCCAGTGAAACGAGTGCACCTTTTTCAATCTGACTGGTTTTCCAATCATACTGTGACTAACTATATAAATACAAGCCGTGACTCTGGCGCCGCCCTCAGTCCAAAAAAGGAAAGTATAAAACTATTCCTTAACATGGCTTTCCCATACGAGAAAACTACGAGCCAGCTAGGAGTCGAACCTAGAATCTTCTGCTCCGTAGGCAGACGCGTTATCCATTGCGCCACTGGCCCTCTACCCTGCGGAGCTTTTCTGACCAAACTCAACATTAGGGTGTGAGGCTCAGCCATGCATGACTGCCTAGAAAAATACTGTCCTGCCAGCTGGTTTGATGCCTGGACTTCAATATAGTCACATGTCTCCCTGATGGTCTAGTGGTTAGGATTCGGCGCTCTCACCGCCGCGGCCCGGGTTCGATTCCCGGTCAGGGAACAGTCTTATGCACCTCCTGCTCCTAAAAGTTAGCGGACTACCCGTAGAGGCCATGATAACCCTTACAACCAGCCTGGACTACTGGATGTCCATATAGGCCTATATCTGGACGAATCAGCTCTATGGACAACGCACCGCTCAGCAATGCCTCTCGTGACTCAAGTCACCTTCAGACGCCGCCTCTCCGCCAGTGAAACGAGTATACCTTTTTCAATCTGACTGGTTTTCCAATCATACTGTGACTAACTATATAAATACAAGCCGTGACTCTGGCGCCGCCCTCAGTGCAAAAAAGAAAAGTATAAAACTATTCCTTAACATCGCTTTCCCATACGAGAAAACTACGAGCCAGCTAGGAGTCGAACCTAGAATCTTCTGCTCCGTAGGCAGACGCGTTATCCATTGCGCCACTGGCCCTCTGGCCTGTGGAGCTTTTCTCACCAAACTCAACTTTAGGGTGTGAGGCTCAGCCATGCATGACTGCCTAGACAAATACTGTCCTGCCAGCTGGTTTGATGCCTGAAATTCAACATAGTCACATGTCTCCCTGATGGTCTAGTGGTTAGGATTCGGCGCTCTCACCGCCGCGGCCCGGGTTCGATTCCCGGTCAGGGAACAGTCTTATGCACCTCCTGCTCCAAAAAGTTAGCGCAATACCCGTAGAGCCCATGATAACCCTTACTACCAGCATGGACTACTACTGGATGTTCATAGAGGCCTATATCTGGCCGGATCAGAAGCTATGGACAACGCACCGCTCAGCAATGCCTCTCGTGGCTCAAGTCACCTTCAGACGCCGCCTCTCCGCCAGTGAAACGAGTGCACCTTTTTCAATCTGACTGGTTTTCCAATCATACTGTGACTAACTATATAAATACAAGCCGTGACTCTGGCGCCGCCCTCAGTCCAAAAAAGGAAAGTATAAAACTATTCCTTAACATGGCTTTCCCATACGAGAAAACTACGAGCCAGCTAGGAGTCGAACCTAGAATCTTCTGCTCCGTAGGCAGACGCGTTATCCATTGCGCCACTGGCCCTCTACCCTGCGGAGCTTTTCTGACCAAACTCAACATTAGGGTGTGAGGCTCAGCCATGCATGACTGCCTAGAAAAATACTGTCCTGCCAGCTGGTTTGATGCCTGGACTTCAATATAGTCACATGTCTCCCTGATGGTCTAGTGGTTAGGATTCGGCGCTCTCACCGCCGCGGCCCGGGTTCGATTCCCGGTCAGGGAACAGTCTTATGCACCTCCTGCTCCTAAAAGTTAGCGGACTACCCGTAGAGGCCATGATAACCCTTACAACCAGCCTGGACTACTGGATGTCCATATAGGCCTATATCTGGACGAATCAGCTCTATGGACAACGCACCGCTCAGCAATGCCTCTCGTGACTCAAGTCACCTTCAGACGCCGCCTCTCCGCCAGTGAAACGAGTATACCTTTTTCAATCTGACTGGTTTTCCAATCATACTGTGACTAACTATATAAATACAAGCCGTGACTCTGGCGCCGCCCTCAGTGCAAAAAAGAAAAGTATAAAACTATTCCTTAACATCGCTTTCCCATACGAGAAAACTACGAGCCAGCTAGGAGTCGAACCTAGAATCTTCTGCTCCGTAGGCAGACGCGTTATCCATTGCGCCACTGGCCCTCTGGCCTGTGGAGCTTTTCTCACCAAACTCAACTTTAGGGTGTGAGGCTCAGCCATGCATGACTGCCTAGACAAATACTGTCCTGCCAGCTGGTTTGATGCCTGAAATTCAACATAGTCACATGTCTCCCTGATGGTCTAGTGGTTAGGATTCGGCGCTCTCACCGCCGCGGCCCGGGTTCGATTCCCGGTCAGGGAACAGTCTTATGCACCTCCTGCTCCAAAAAGTTAGCGCAATACCCGTAGAGCCCATGATAACCCTTACTACCAGCATGGACTACTACTGGATGTTCATAGAGGCCTATATCTGGCCGGATCAGAAGCTATGGACAACGCACCGCTCAGCAATGCCTCTCGTGGCTCAAGTCACCTTCAGACGCCGCCTCTCCGCCAGTGAAACGAGTGCACCTTTTTCAATCTGACTGGTTTTCCAATCATACTGTGACTAACTATATAAATACAAGCCGTGACTCTGGCGCCGCCCTCAGTCCAAAAAAGGAAAGTATAAAACTATTCCTTAACATGGCTTTCCCATACGAGAAAACTACGAGCCAGCTAGGAGTCGAACCTAGAATCTTCTGCTCCGTAGGCAGACGCGTTATCCATTGCGCCACTGGCCCTCTACCCTGCGGAGCTTTTCTGACCAAACTCAACATTAGGGTGTGAGGCTCAGCCATGCATGACTGCCTAGAAAAATACTGTCCTGCCAGCTGGTTTGATGCCTGGACTTCAATATAGTCACATGTCTCCCTGATGGTCTAGTGGTTAGGATTCGGCGCTCTCACCGCCGCGGCCCGGGTTCGATTCCCGGTCAGGGAACAGTCTTATGCACCTCCTGCTCCTAAAAGTTAGCGGACTACCCGTAGAGGCCATGATAACCCTTACAACCAGCCTGGACTACTGGATGTCCATATAGGCCTATATCTGGACGAATCAGCTCTATGGACAACGCACCGCTCAGCAATGCCTCTCGTGACTCAAGTCACCTTCAGACGCCGCCTCTCCGCCAGTGAAACGAGTATACCTTTTTCAATCTGACTGGTTTTCCAATCATACTGTGACTAACTATATAAATACAAGCCGTGACTCTGGCGCCGCCCTCAGTGCAAAAAAGAAAAGTATAAAACTATTCCTTAACATCGCTTTCCCATACGAGAAAACTACGAGCCAGCTAGGAGTCGAACCTAGAATCTTCTGCTCCGTAGGCAGACGCGTTATCCATTGCGCCACTGGCCCTCTGGCCTGTGGAGCTTTTCTCACCAAACTCAACTTTAGGGTGTGAGGCTCAGCCATGCATGACTGCCTAGACAAATACTGTCCTGCCAGCTGGTTTGATGCCTGAAATTCAACATAGTCACATGTCTCCCTGATGGTCTAGTGGTTAGGATTCGGCGCTCTCACCGCCGCGGCCCGGGTTCGATTCCCGGTCAGGGAACAGTCTTATGCACCTCCTGCTCCAAAAAGTTAGCGCAATACCCGTAGAGCCCATGATAACCCTTACTACCAGCATGGACTACTACTGGATGTTCATAGAGGCCTATATCTGGCCGGATCAGAAGCTATGGACAACGCACCGCTCAGCAATGCCTCTCGTGGCTCAAGTCACCTTCAGACGCCGCCTCTCCGCCAGTGAAACGAGTGCACCTTTTTCAATCTGACTGGTTTTCCAATCATACTGTGACTAACTATATAAATACAAGCCGTGACTCTGGCGCCGCCCTCAGTCCAAAAAAGGAAAGTATAAAACTATTCCTTAACATGGCTTTCCCATACGAGAAAACTACGAGCCAGCTAGGAGTCGAACCTAGAATCTTCTGCTCCGTAGGCAGACGCGTTATCCATTGCGCCACTGGCCCTCTACCCTGCGGAGCTTTTCTGACCAAACTCAACATTAGGGTGTGAGGCTCAGCCATGCATGACTGCCTAGAAAAATACTGTCCTGCCAGCTGGTTTGATGCCTGGACTTCAATATAGTCACATGTCTCCCTGATGGTCTAGTGGTTAGGATTCGGCGCTCTCACCGCCGCGGCCCGGGTTCGATTCCCGGTCAGGGAACAGTCTTATGCACCTCCTGCTCCTAAAAGTTAGCGGACTACCCGTAGAGGCCATGATAACCCTTACAACCAGCCTGGACTACTACTGGATGTTCATAGAGGCCTATATCTGGCCGGATCAGAAGCTATGGACAACGCACCGCTCAGCAATGCCTCTCGTGGCTCAAGTCACCTTCAGACGCCGCCTCTCCGCCAGTGAAACGAGTGCACCTTTTCAATCTGACTGGTTTTCCAATCATACTGTGACTAACTATATAAATACAAGCCGTGACTCTGGCGCCGCCCTCAGCCCAAAAAAGGAAAGTATAGAACTATTCCTTAACATCGCTTTCCCATACGAGAAAACTACGAGCCAGCTAGGAGTCGAACCTAGAATCTTCTGCTCCGTAGGCAGACGCGTTATCCATTGCGCCACTGGCCCTCTGCCCTGCGGAGCTTTTCTGACCAAACTCAACTTTAGGGTGTGAGGCTCAGCCATGCATGACTGCCTAGACAAATACTGTCGTGCCAGCTGGTTTGATGCCTGAAATTCAACATAATCACACGTCTCCCTGATGGTCTAGTGGTTAGGATTCGGCGCTCTCACCGCCGCGGCCCGGGTTCGATTCCCGGTCAGGGAACAGTCTTATGCACCTCCTGCTCCTAAAAGTTAGCGGACTACACGTAGAGCCCATGATAACCCTTACAACCAGCATGGACTACTACTGGATGTTAGGGGTGTGCCGATATATCGTCCCGCGATATATCGCGATACGTTTTCGTGACGATATGTATCGTTTTGAAAGAAAAAAAATCGTTTGATTTTTTTTTTTTTTTTTTTACAATAATAATAATCAGGCATGCAAAAACAGCCCCGGGGTGAAAAGGGTGACATGTTTTTTTTTTTTCGGGTCAGGTGTCACACTATTACCCTATTTGGATTCAAAACGGCTATTGTAGCTGAAAAGCTAAAAGTTTGCATGTCTGAATAATGCAAAAACAGAATTATTTGTTTGCATTTGCTTTTTTTCTCCCCCATATATTTTTCATAATAAAAAAAGTGCGTATCGTATCGTATCGAAGTTGTAAGCCAAATATCGTATCGTATCGTTTGGTGAAATTAGTGTATCGGCACACCCCTACTGGATGTTCATAGAGGCCTATATCTGGCCGGATCAGAAGCTATGGACAACGCACCGCTCAGCAATGCCTCTCGTGGCTCAAGTCACCTTCAGACGGTGCGCCTCCGTCAGTGAAACGAGTGCACCTTTTACAATCTGACTGGTTTTCCAATCATAATTTGACTAACTATATAAATACAAGCCGTGACTCTGGCGCCACCCTCAGCCCAAAAAAGGAAAGTGTAAAACTATTCCTTAACATCGCTTTCCCATACGAGAAAACTACGAGCCAGCTAGGAGTCGAACCTAGAATCTTCTGCTCCGTAGGCAGACGCGTTATCCATTGCGCCACTGGCCCTCTACCCTGCGGAGCTTTTCTGACCAAACTCAACATTAGGGTGTGAGGCTCAGCCATGCATGACTGCCTAGAAAAATACTGTCCTTCAATATAGTCACATGTCTCCCTGATGGTCTAGTGGTTAGGATTCGGCGCTCTCACCGCCGCGGCCCGGGTTCGATTCCCGGTCAGGGAACAGTCTTATGCACCTCCTGCTCCTAAAAGTTAGCGGACTACCCGTAGAGCCCATGATAACCCTTACAACCAGCCTGGACTACTACTGGATGTTCATAGAGGCCTATATCTGGCCGGATCAGAAGCTATGGACAACGCACCGCTCAGCAATGCCTCTCGTGGCTCAAGTCACCTTCAGACGGTGCGCCTCCGTCAGTGAAACGAGTGCACCTTTTACAATCTGACTGGTTTTCCAATCATAATTTGACTAACTATATAAATACAAGCCGTGACTCTGGCGCCGCCCTCAGTCCAAAAAAGGAAAGTATAGAACTATTCCTTAACATCGCTTTCCCATACGAGAAAACTACGACCCAGCTAGGAGTCGAACCTAGAATCTTCTGCTCCGTAGGCAGACGCGTTATCCATTGCGCCACTGGCCCTCTGCCCTGCGGAGCTTTTCTGACCAAACTCAACTTTAGGGTGTGAGGCTCAGCCATGCATGACTGCCTAGAAAAATACTGTCCTGCCAGCTGGTTTGATGCCTGGTCTTCAATATAGTCACATGTCTCCCTGATGGTCTAGTGGTTAGGATTCGGCGCTCTCACCGCCGCGGCCCGGGTTCGATTCCCGGTCAGGGAACAGTCTTATGCACCTCCTGCTCCTAAAAGTTAGCGGACTACCCGTAGAGGCCATGATAACCCTTACAACCAGCCTGGACTACTGGATGTCCATATAGGCCTATATCTGGACGAATCAGCTCTATGGACAACGCACCGCTCAGCAATGCCTCTCGTGACTCAAGTCACCTTCAGACGCCGCCTATCCGCCAGTGAAACGAGTATACCTTTTTCAATCTGACTGGTTTTCCAATCATACTGTGACTAACTATATAAATACAAGCCGTGACTCTGGCGCCGCCCTCAGTGCAAAAAAGAAAAGTATAAAACTATTCCTTAACATCGCTTTCCCATACGAGAAAACTACGAGCCAGCTAGGAGTCGAACCTAGAATCTTCTGCTCCGTAGGCAGACGCGTTATCCATTGCGCCACTGGCCCTCTGGCCTGTGGAGCTTTTCTCACCAAACTCAACTTTAGGGTGTGAGGCTCAGCCATGCATGACTGCCTAGACAAATACTGTCCTGCCAGCTGGTTTGATGCCTGAAATTCAACATAGTCACATGTCTCCCTGATGGTCTAGTGGTTAGGATTCGGCGCTCTCACCGCCGCGGCCCGGGTTCGATTCCCGGTCAGGGAACAGTCTTATGCACCTCCTGCTCCAAAAAGTTAGCGCAATACCCGTAGAGCCCATGATAACCCTTACTACCAGCATGGACTACTACTGGATGTTCATAGAGGCCTATATCTGGCCGGATCAGAAGCTATGGACAACGCACCGCTCAGCAATGCCTCTCGTGGCTCAAGTCACCTTCAGACGCCGCCTCTCCGCCAGTGAAACGAGTGCACCTTTTTCAATCTGACTGGTTTTCCAATCATACTGTGACTAACTATATAAATACAAGCCGTGACTCTGGCGCCGCCCTCAGTCCAAAAAAGGAAAGTATAAAACTATTCCTTAACATGGCTTTCCCATACGAGAAAACTACGAGCCAGCTAGGAGTCGAACCTAGAATCTTCTGCTCCGTAGGCAGACGCGTTATCCATTGCGCCACTGGCCCTCTACCCTGCGGAGCTTTTCTGACCAAACTCAACATTAGGGTGTGAGGCTCAGCCATGCATGACTGCCTAGAAAAATACTGTCCTGCCAGCTGGTTTGATGCCTGGACTTCAATATAGTCACATGTCTCCCTGATGGTCTAGTGGTTAGGATTCGGCGCTCTCACCGCCGCGGCCCGGGTTCGATTCCCGGTCAGGGAACAGTCTTATGCACCTCCTGCTCCTAAAAGTTAGCGGACTACCCGTAGAGGCCATGATAACCCTTACAACCAGCCTGGACTACTGGATGTCCATATAGGCCTATATCTGGACGAATCAGCTCTATGGACAACGCACCGCTCAGCAATGCCTCTCGTGACTCAAGTCACCTTCAGACGCCGCCTCTCCGCCAGTGAAACGAGTATACCTTTTTCAATCTGACTGGTTTTCCAATCATACTGTGACTAACTATATAAATACAAGCCGTGACTCTGGCGCCGCCCTCAGTGCAAAAAAGAAAAGTATAAAACTATTCCTTAACATCGCTTTCCCATACGAGAAAACTACGAGCCAGCTAGGAGTCGAACCTAGAATCTTCTGCTCCGTAGGCAGACGCGTTATCCATTGCGCCACTGGCCCTCTGGCCTGTGGAGCTTTTCTCACCAAACTCAACTTTAGGGTGTGAGGCTCAGCCATGCATGACTGCCTAGACAAATACTGTCCTGCCAGCTGGTTTGATGCCTGAAATTCAACATAGTCACATGTCTCCCTGATGGTCTAGTGGTTAGGATTCGGCGCTCTCACCGCCGCGGCCCGGGTTCGATTCCCGGTCAGGGAACAGTCTTATGCACCTCCTGCTCCAAAAAGTTAGCGCAATACCCGTAGAGCCCATGATAACCCTTACTACCAGCATGGACTACTACTGGATGTTCATAGAGGCCTATATCTGGCCGGATCAGAAGCTATGGACAACGCACCGCTCAGCAATGCCTCTCGTGGCTCAAGTCACCTTCAGACGCCGCCTCTCCGCCAGTGAAACGAGTGCACCTTTTTCAATCTGACTGGTTTTCCAATCATACTGTGACTAACTATATAAATACAAGCCGTGACTCTGGCGCCGCCCTCAGTCCAAAAAAGGAAAGTATAAAACTATTCCTTAACATGGCTTTCCCATACGAGAAAACTACGAGCCAGCTAGGAGTCGAACCTAGAATCTTCTGCTCCGTAGGCAGACGCGTTATCCATTGCGCCACTGGCCCTCTACCCTGCGGAGCTTTTCTGACCAAACTCAACATTAGGGTGTGAGGCTCAGCCATGCATGACTGCCTAGAAAAATACTGTCCTGCCAGCTGGTTTGATGCCTGGACTTCAATATAGTCACATGTCTCCCTGATGGTCTAGTGGTTAGGATTCGGCGCTCTCACCGCCGCGGCCCGGGTTCGATTCCCGGTCAGGGAACAGTCTTATGCACCTCCTGCTCCTAAAAGTTAGCGGACTACCCGTAGAGGCCATGATAACCCTTACAACCAGCCTGGACTACTGGATGTCCATATAGGCCTATATCTGGACGAATCAGCTCTATGGACAACGCACCGCTCAGCAATGCCTCTCGTGACTCAAGTCACCTTCAGACGCCGCCTCTCCGCCAGTGAAACGAGTATACCTTTTTCAATCTGACTGGTTTTCCAATCATACTGTGACTAACTATATAAATACAAGCCGTGACTCTGGCGCCGCCCTCAGTGCAAAAAAGAAAAGTATAAAACTATTCCTTAACATCGCTTTCCCATACGAGAAAACTACGAGCCAGCTAGGAGTCGAACCTAGAATCTTCTGCTCCGTAGGCAGACGCGTTATCCATTGCGCCACTGGCCCTCTGGCCTGTGGAGCTTTTCTCACCAAACTCAACTTTAGGGTGTGAGGCTCAGCCATGCATGACTGCCTAGACAAATACTGTCCTGCCAGCTGGTTTGATGCCTGAAATTCAACATAGTCACATGTCTCCCTGATGGTCTAGTGGTTAGGATTCGGCGCTCTCACCGCCGCGGCCCGGGTTCGATTCCCGGTCAGGGAACAGTCTTATGCACCTCCTGCTCCAAAAAGTTAGCGCAATACCCGTAGAGCCCATGATAACCCTTACTACCAGCATGGACTACTACTGGATGTTCATAGAGGCCTATATCTGGCCGGATCAGAAGCTATGGACAACGCACCGCTCAGCAATGCCTCTCGTGGCTCAAGTCACCTTCAGACGCCGCCTCTCCGCCAGTGAAACGAGTGCACCTTTTTCAATCTGACTGGTTTTCCAATCATACTGTGACTAACTATATAAATACAAGCCGTGACTCTGGCGCCGCCCTCAGTCCAAAAAAGGAAAGTATAAAACTATTCCTTAACATGGCTTTCCCATACGAGAAAACTACGAGCCAGCTAGGAGTCGAACCTAGAATCTTCTGCTCCGTAGGCAGACGCGTTATCCATTGCGCCACTGGCCCTCTACCCTGCGGAGCTTTTCTGACCAAACTCAACATTAGGGTGTGAGGCTCAGCCATGCATGACTGCCTAGAAAAATACTGTCCTGCCAGCTGGTTTGATGCCTGGACTTCAATATAGTCACATGTCTCCCTGATGGTCTAGTGGTTAGGATTCGGCGCTCTCACCGCCGCGGCCCGGGTTCGATTCCCGGTCAGGGAACAGTCTTATGCACCTCCTGCTCCTAAAAGTTAGCGGACTACCCGTAGAGGCCATGATAACCCTTACAACCAGCCTGGACTACTGGATGTCCATATAGGCCTATATCTGGACGAATCAGCTCTATGGACAACGCACCGCTCAGCAATGCCTCTCGTGACTCAAGTCACCTTCAGACGCCGCCTCTCCGCCAGTGAAACGAGTATACCTTTTTCAATCTGACTGGTTTTCCAATCATACTGTGACTAACTATATAAATACAAGCCGTGACTCTGGCGCCGCCCTCAGTGCAAAAAAGAAAAGTATAAAACTATTCCTTAACATCGCTTTCCCATACGAGAAAACTACGAGCCAGCTAGGAGTCGAACCTAGAATCTTCTGCTCCGTAGGCAGACGCGTTATCCATTGCGCCACTGGCCCTCTGGCCTGTGGAGCTTTTCTCACCAAACTCAACTTTAGGGTGTGAGGCTCAGCCATGCATGACTGCCTAGACAAATACTGTCCTGCCAGCTGGTTTGATGCCTGAAATTCAACATAGTCACATGTCTCCCTGATGGTCTAGTGGTTAGGATTCGGCGCTCTCACCGCCGCGGCCCGGGTTCGATTCCCGGTCAGGGAACAGTCTTATGCACCTCCTGCTCCAAAAAGTTAGCGCAATACCCGTAGAGCCCATGATAACCCTTACTACCAGCATGGACTACTACTGGATGTTCATAGAGGCCTATATCTGGCCGGATCAGAAGCTATGGACAACGCACCGCTCAGCAATGCCTCTCGTGGCTCAAGTCACCTTCAGACGCCGCCTCTCCGCCAGTGAAACGAGTGCACCTTTTTCAATCTGACTGGTTTTCCAATCATACTGTGACTAACTATATAAATACAAGCCGTGACTCTGGCGCCGCCCTCAGTCCAAAAAAGGAAAGTATAAAACTATTCCTTAACATGGCTTTCCCATACGAGAAAACTACGAGCCAGCTAGGAGTCGAACCTAGAATCTTCTGCTCCGTAGGCAGACGCGTTATCCATTGCGCCACTGGCCCTCTACCCTGCGGAGCTTTTCTGACCAAACTCAACATTAGGGTGTGAGGCTCAGCCATGCATGACTGCCTAGAAAAATACTGTCCTGCCAGCTGGTTTGATGCCTGGACTTCAATATAGTCACATGTCTCCCTGATGGTCTAGTGGTTAGGATTCGGCGCTCTCACCGCCGCGGCCCGGGTTCGATTCCCGGTCAGGGAACAGTCTTATGCACCTCCTGCTCCTAAAAGTTAGCGGACTACCCGTAGAGGCCATGATAACCCTTACAACCAGCCTGGACTACTGGATGTCCATATAGGCCTATATCTGGACGAATCAGCTCTATGGACAACGCACCGCTCAGCAATGCCTCTCGTGACTCAAGTCACCTTCAGACGCCGCCTCTCCGCCAGTGAAACGAGTATACCTTTTTCAATCTGACTGGTTTTCCAATCATACTGTGACTAACTATATAAATACAAGCCGTGACTCTGGCGCCGCCCTCATTGCAAAAAAGAAAAGTATAAAACTATTCCTTAACATCGCTTTCCCATACGAGAAAACTACGAGCCAGCTAGGAGTCGAACCTAGAATCTTCTGCTCCGTAGGCAGACGCGTTATCCATTGCGCCACTGGCCCTCTGGCCTGTGGAGCTTTTCTCACCAAACTCAACTTTAGGGTGTGAGGCTCAGCCATGCATGACTGCCTAGACAAATACTGTCCTGCCAGCTGGTTTGATGCCTGAAATTCAACATAGTCACATGTCTCCCTGATGGTCTAGTGGTTAGGATTCGGCGCTCTCACCGCCGCGGCCCGGGTTCGATTCCCGGTCAGGGAACAGTCTTATGCACCTCCTGCTCCTAAAAGTTAGCGCAATACCCGTAGAGCCCATGATAACCCTTACTACCAGCATGGACTACTACTGGATGTTCATAGAGGCCTATATCTGGCCGGATCAGAAGCTATGGACAACGCACCGCTCAGCAATGCCTCTCGTGGCTCAAGTCACCTTCAGACGCCGCCTCTCCGCCAGTGAAACGAGTGCACCTTTTTCAATCTGACTGGTTTTCCAATCATACTGTGACTAACTATATAAATACAAGCCGTGGCTCTGGCGCCGCCCTCAGTCCAAAAAAGGAAAGTATAAAACTATTCCTTAACATGGCTTTCCCATACGAGAAAACTACGAGCCAGCTAGGAGTCGAACCTAGAATCTTCTGCTCCGTAGGCAGACGCGTTATCCATTGCGCCACTGGCCCTCTGCCCTACGTAGCTTTTCTGACCAAACTCAACTTTAGGGTGTGAGGCTCAGCCATGCATGACTGCCTAGAAAAATACTGTCCTGCCAGCTGGTTTGATGCCTGGACTTCAATATAGTCACATGTCTCCCTGATGGTCTAGTGGTTAGGATTCGGCGCTCTCACCGCCGCGGCCCGGGTTCGATTCCCGGTCAGGGAACAGTCTTATGCACCTCCTGCTCCTAAAAGTTAGCGGACTACCCGTAGAGGCCATGATAACCCTTACAACCAGCCTGGACTACTGGATGTCCATTTAGGCCTATATCTGGACGAATCAGCTCTATGGACAACGCACCGCTCAGCAATGCCTCTCGTGACTCAAGTCACCTTCAGACGCCGCCTCTCCGCCAGTGAAACGAGTATACCTTTTTCAATCTGACTGGTTTTCCAATCATACTGTGACTAACTATATAAATACAAGCCGTGACTCTGGCGCCGCCCTCAGTGCAAAAAAGAAAAGTATAAAACTATTCCTTAACATCGCTTTCCCATACGAGAAAACTACGAGCCAGCTAGGAGTCGAACCTAGAATCTTCTGCTCCGTAGGCAGACGCGTTATCCATTGCGCCACTGGCCCTCTGGCCTGTGGAGCTTTTCTCACCAAACTCAACTTTAGGGTGTGAGGCTCAGCCATGCATGACTGCCTAGACAAATACTGTCCTGCCAGCTGGTTTGATGCCTGAAATTCAACATAGTCACATGTCTCCCTGATGGTCTAGTGGTTAGGATTCGGCGCTCTCACCGCCGCGGCCCGGGTTCGATTCCCGGTCAGGGAACAGTCTTATGCACCTCCTGCTCCTAAAAGTTAGCGCAATACCCGTAGAGCCCATGATAACCCTTACTACCAGCATGGACTACTACTGGATGTTCATAGAGGCCTATATCTGGCCGGATCAGAAGCTATGGACAACGCACCGCTCAGCAATGCCTCTCGTGGCTCAAGTCACCTTCAGACGCCGCCTCTCCGCCAGTGAAACGAGTGCACCTTTTTCAATCTGACTGGTTTTCCAATCATACTGTGACTAACTATATAAATACAAGCCGTGACTCTGGCGCCGCCCTCAGTCCAAAAAAGGAAAGTATAAAACTATTCCTTAACATGGCTTTCCCATACGAGAAAACTACGAGCCAGCTAGGAGTCGAACCTAGAATCTTCTGCTCCGTAGGCAGACGCGTTATCCATTGCGCCACTGGCCCTCTGCCCTGCGTAGCTTTTCTGACCAAACTCAACTTTAGGGTGTGAGGCTCAGCCATGCATGACTGCCTAGAAAAATACTGTCCTGCCAGCTGGTTTGATGCCTGGACTTCAATATAGTCACATGTCTCCCTGATGGTCTAGTGGTTAGGATTCGGCGCTCTCACCGCCGCGGCCCGGGTTCGATTCCCGGTCAGGGAACAGTCTTATGCACCTCCTGCTCCTAAAAGTTAGCGGACTACCCGTAGAGCCCATGATAACCCTTACAACCAGCCTGGACTACTGGATGTCCATATAGGCCTATATCTGGACGAATCAGCTCTATGGACAACGCACCGCTCAGCAATGCCTCTCGTGACTCAAGTCACCTTCAGACGCCGCCTCTCCGCCAGTGAAACGAGTATACCTTTTTCAATCTGACTGGTTTTCCAATCATACTGGCCCTCATTTATCAACGCGGTGCAGCCCAAATAATGGGCGTAGGGCGAGATCACCGCACCTTTCGGCATTTATCAATATATCCTGTCGTGGGCTTCATCCTACCATACGCTGAGATCTCACGTCTGGTCGAGACCAGTTGTTGACGTTGGCTGCGCCCGTTTATTCCATTCTAGACCTGCGGAGCAGCATTGTCTGACTGTCTGACAGGCATCTGGACACATAATCCACTCCTAAATGTATATCTACACACTAATAATTAATCCCTGTGAAAATATAACATTTTATAAAGTAATTTAAACAAACTGCTTTAACAGTCATTCAGTTGCATTGGCTATTTTAAAATAGCAGATCTGCAAGCTCAAAAACGGGTCGCATCGCGACACGTTGTGAGCTTGTAGATCTGCTATTTTCAAAATATACGAGCGCTTTTGCGTCGGGACTCGGGAGTCCCGCGGTCGGGACTGCCGACGATCTTTTCATGGACAGTGAGGTGTACAAACTTACAGTAGCTTGTCCTATGTTATGGAGTTATGTCATAGAGAGTTATGTAGGCTACACAACCTGGATGGGTTAAGGATATAAACCCGACGCTCCAATCTCTTATTAACGTGACGGACCGAAACCACTGCCGTCTCACGGGGAATATCCTACATGACTGCTTGTGCACTGCTCGGTATGGGTTAAATAAATTAATATACAAACGTATTCCATTCATGGCGATGTGATTGGTATCATAATATGTCATTCATGTAGGCTACAAGCCTACGTGACAAAGATTGTACCGCTACGGTGAAAAACACATGGGCGGGCGCGTGTGTGTGTGTGTGTGTGTGTGTGTGTGTGTGTGTGTGTGTGTGTGTGTGTGTGTGTGTGTGTGTGAGAGAGAGAGAGAGAGAGAGAGAGAGAGAGAGAGAGAGAGAGAGAGAGAGAGAGAGAGAGAGAGAGAGAGAGAGAGAGAGAGAGAGAGAGAGAGAGAGAGAGAGAGAGAGAGAGAGAGAGAGAGAGAGAGAGAGAGAGAGAGAGAGAGAGAGAGAGAGTGTGCGTGTGCGTGTGCGGCGAGGCAGGCGGGGGAAACTCTTTCTCATTGGCTTTTGATGTCTTTGGTCGTATTCTGGTCCTTCTTCATGTCGTAAAATCGGGGCGTTTTGAGAATATTTAAGGGCGTGTTATTTAAATGACGCTCGGTTTCAGCCGTGACATTTATCAAGCCTGGGACCAAATGTAGGCTCGGATCAGTAGGATTCGTTGATAAATGTGACTTGGACGTTGGTGTACGGCCGAATATATGGAAAAATATAAGCCGGTTTATACGCTGCGTTGATAAATGAGGGCCACTGTGACTAACTATATAAATACAAGCCGTGACTCTGGCGCCGCCCTCAGCCCAAAAAAGGAAAGTATAAAACTATTCCTTAACATCGCTTTCCCATACGAGAAAACTACGAGCCAGCTAGGAGTCGAACCTAGAATCTTCTGCTCCGTAGGCAGACGCGTTATCCATTGCGCCACTGGCCCTCTGCCCTGCGGAGCTTTTCTGACCAAACTCAACTTTAGGGTGTGAGGCTCAGCCATGCATGACTGCCTAGACAAATACTGTCCTGCCAGCTGGTTTGATGCCTGAAATTCAACTTAGTCACATGTCTCCCTGATGGTCTAGTGGTTAGGATTCGGCGCTCTCACCGCCGCGGCCCGGGTTCGATTCCCGGTCAGGGAACAGTCTTATGCACCTCCTGCTCCTAAAAGTTAGCGCAATACCCGTAGAGCCCATGATAACCCTTACAACCAGCATGGACTACTACTGGATGTTCATAGAGGCCTATATCTGGCCGGATCAGAAGCTATGGACAACGCCCCGCTTAGCAATGCCTCTCGTGGCTCAAGTCACCTTCAGACGGTGCGCCTCCGTCAGTGAAACGAGTGCACCTTTTACAATCTGACTGGTTTTCCAATCATAATTTGACTAACTATATAAATACAAGACGTGACTCTGGCGCCGCCCTCAGCCCAAAAAAGGAAAGTATAAAACTATTCCTTAACATCGCTTTCCCATACGAGAAAACTACGAGCCAGCTAGGAGTCGAACCTAGAATCTTCTGCTCCGTAGGCAGACGCGTTATCCATTGCGCCACTGGCCCTCTGCCCTGCGGAGCTTTTCTGACCAAACTCAACTTTAGGGTGTGAGGCTCAGCCATGCATGACTGCCTAGACAAATACTGTCCTGCCAGCTGGTTTGATGCCTGGACTTCAATATCTCCCTGATGGTCTAGTGGTTAGGATTCGGCGCTCTCACCGCCGCGGCCCGGGTTCGATTCCCGGTCAGGGAACAGTCTTATGCACCTCCTGCTTCTAAAAGTTAGCGGACTACCCGTAGAGGCCATGATAACCCTTACAACCAGCATGGACTACTACTGGATGTTCATAGAGGCCTATATCTGGCCGGATCAGAAGCTATGGACAACGCACCGCTCAGCAATGCCTCTCCTGGCTTAAGTCACCTTCAGACGGTGCGCCTCCGTCAGTGAAACGAGTGCACCTTTTACAATCTGACTGGTTTTCCAATCATAATTTGACTAACTACATAAATACAAGACGTGACTCTGGCACCGCCCTCAGCCCAAAAAAGGAAAGTATAAAACTATTCCTTAAGATCGCTTTCCCATACGAGAAAACTACGAGCCAGCTAGGAGTCGAACCTAGAATCTTCTGCTCCGTAGGCAGACGCGTTATCCATTGCGCCACTGGCCCTCTGCCCTGCGGAGCTTTTCTGACCAAACTCAACTTTAGGGTGTGAGGCTCAGCCATGCATGACTGCCTAGACAAATACTGTCCTGCCAGCTGGTTTGATGCCTGAAATTCAACTTAGTCACATGTCTCCCTGATGGTCTAGTGGTTAGGATTCGGCGCTCTCACCGCCGCGGCCCGGGTTCGATTCCCGGTCAGGGAACAGTCTTATGCACCTCCTGCTCCTAAAAGGTAGCGCAATACCCATAGAGCCCATGATAACCCTTACAACCAGCATGGACTACTACTGGATGTTCATAGAGGCCTATATCTGGCCGGATCAGAAGCTATGGACAACGCCCCGCTTAGCAATGCCTCTCGTGGCTCAAGTCACCTTCAGACGGTGCGCCTCCGTCAGTGAAACAAGTGCACCTTTTACAATCTGACTGGTTTTCCAATCATAATTTGACTAACTATATAAATACAAGACGTGACTCTGGTTTCGCCCTCAGCCCAAAAAAGACTATTCCTTAACATCGCTTTCCCATACGAGAAAACTACGAGCCAGCTAGGAGTCGAACCTAGAATCTTCTGCTCCGTAGGCAGACGCGTTATCCATTGCGCCACTGGCCCTCTGCCCTGTGGAGCTTTTCTGACCAAACTCAACTTTAGGGTGTGAGGCTCAGCCATGCATGACTGCCTAGACAAATACTCTCCTGCCAGCTGGTTTGATGCCTGGACTTCAAGATAGTCAAATGTCTCCCTGATGGTCTAGTGGTTAGGATTCGGCGCTCTCACCGCCGCGGCCCGGGTTCGATTCCCGGTCAGGGAACAGTCTTATGCACCTCCTGCCCCTAAAAGTTAGCGGACTACCCGTAGAGGCCATGATAACCCTTACAACCAGCATGGACTACTACTGGATGTTCATAGAGGCCTATATCTGGACGAATCAGCTCTATGGACAACGCACCGCTCAGCAATGCCTCTTGTGACTCAAGTCACCTTCAGACACCGCCTCTCCGCCAGTGAAACGAGTGCACCTTTTTCAATCTGACTGGTTTTCCAATCATACTGTGACTAACTATATAAATACAAGCCGTGACTCTGGCGCCGCCCTAAGCCCAAAAAAGAAAAGTATAAAACTATTCCTTAACATCGCTTTCCCATACGAGTAAACTATGAGCCAGCTAGGAGTCGAACCTAGAATCTTCTGCTCCGTAGGCAGACGCGTTATCCATTGCGCCACTGGCCCTCTGCCCTGCGGAGCTTTTCTGACCAAACTCAACTTTAGGGTGCGAGGCTTAGCCATGCATGACTGCCTAGACAAATACTGTCCTGCCAGCTGGTTTGATGCCTGGACTTCAATATCTCCCTGATGGTCTAGTGGTTAGGATTCGGCGCTCTCACCGCCGCGGCCCGGGTTCGATTCCCGGTCAGGGAACAGTCTTATGCACCTCCTGCTTCTAAAAGTTAGCGGACTACCCGTAGAGGCCATGATAACCCTTACAACCAGCATGGACTACTACTGGATGTTCATAGAGGCCTATATCTGGCCGGATCAGAAGCTATGGACAACGCACCGCTCAGCAATGCCTCTCCTGGCTTAAGTCACCTTCAGACGGTGCGCCTCCGTCAGTGAAACGAGTGCACCTTTTACAATCTGACTGGTTTTCCAATCATAATTTGACTAACTACATAAATACAAGACGTGACTCTGGCGCCGCCCTCAGCCCAAAAAAGGAAAGTATAAAACTATTCCTTAACATCGCTTTCCCATACGAGAAAACTACGAGCCAGCTAGGAGTCGAACCTAGAATCTTCTGCTCCGTAGGCAGACGCGTTATCCATTGCGCCACTGGCCCTCTGCCCTGCGGAGCTTTTCTGACCAAACTCAACTTTAGGGTGTGAGGCTCAGCCATGCATGACTGCCTAGACAAATACTGTCCTGCCAGCTGGTTTGACGCCTGAAATTCAACATAGTCACATGTCTCCCTGATGGTCTAGTGGTTAGGATTCGGCGCTCTCACCGCCGCGGCCCGGGTTCGATTCCCGGTCAGGGAACAGTCTTATGCACCTCCTGCTTCTAAAAGTTAGCAGACTACCCGTAGAGGCCATGATAACCCTTACAACCAGCATGGACTACTACTGGTTGTTCATAGAGGCCTATATCTGGCCGGATCAGAAGCTATGGACAACGCACCGCTCAGCAATGCCTCTCCTGGCTTAAGTCACCTTCAGACGGTGCGCCTCCGTCAGTGAAACGAGTGCACCTTTTACAATCTGACTGGTTTTCCAATCATAATTTGACTAACTATATAAAACTATTCCTTAACATCGCTTTCCCATACGAGTAAACTACGAGCCAGCTAGGAGTCGAACCTAGAATCTTCTGCTCCGTAGGCAGACGCGTTATCCATTGCGCCACTGGCCCTCTGCCCTGCGGAGCTTTTCTGACCAAACTCAACTTTAGGGTGCGAGGCTTAGCCATGCATGACTGCCTAGACAAATACTGTCCTGCCAGCTGGTTTGATGCCTGGACTTCAATATCTCCCTGATGGTCTCCGTCAGTGAAACGAGTGCACCTTTTACAATCTGACTGGTTTTCCAATCATAATTTGACTAACTACATAAATACAAGACGTGACTCTGGCGCCGCCCTCAGCCCAAAAAAGGAAAGTATAAAACTATTCCTTAACATCGCTTTCCCATACGAGAAAGCTACGAGCCAGCTAGGAGTCGAACCTAGAATCTTCTGCTCCGTAGGCAGACGCGTTATCCATTGCGCCACTGGCCCTCTGCCCTGCGGAGCTTTTCTGACCAAACTCAACTTTAGGGTGTGAGGCTCAGCCATGCATGACTGCCTAGACAAATACTGTCCTGCCAGCTGGTTTGATGCCTGGACTTCAATATCTCCCTGATGGTCTAGTGGTTAGGATTCCCGGTCAGGGAACAGTCTAGTGGTTAGGATTCCCGGTCAGGGAACAGTCTTATGCACCTCCTGCTTCTAAAAGTTAGCGGACTACCCGTAGAGGCCATGATAACCCTTACAACCAGCATGGACTACTACTGGATGTTCATAGAGGCCTATATCTGGCCGGATCAGAAGCTATGGACAACGCACCGCTCAGCAATGCCTCTCCTGGCTCAAGTCACCTTCAGACGGTGCGCCTCCGTCAGTGAAACGAGTGCACCTTTTACAATCTGACTGGTTTTCCAATCATAATTTGACTAACTACATAAATACAAGACGTGACTCTGGCGCCGCCCTCAGCCCAAAAAAGGAAAGTATAAAACTATTCCTTAACATCGCTTTCCCATACGAGAAAACTACGAGCCAGCTAGGAGTCGAACCTAGAATCTTCTGCTCCGTAGGCAGACGCGTTATCCATTGCGCCACTGGCCCTCTGCCCTGCGGAGCTTTTCTGACCAAACTCAACTTTAGGGTGTGAGGCTCAGCCATGCATGACTGCCTAGACAAATACTGTCCTGCCAGCTGGTTTGATGCCTGGACTTCAATATCTCCCTGATGGTCTAGTGGTTAGGATTCGGCGCTCTCACCGCCGCGGCCCGGGTTCGATTCCCGGTCAGGGAACAGTCTTATGCACCTCCTGCTCCTAAAAGTTAGCGGACTACCCGTAGAGGCCATGACAACCAACCTGGACTACTGGATGTCCATATAGGCCTATATCTGGACGAATCAGCTCTATGGACAACGCACCGCTCAGCAATGCCTCTCGTGACTCAAGTCCGCCAGTGAAACGAGTGCACCTTTTTCAATCTGACTGGTTTTCCAATCATACTGTGACTAACTATATAAATACAAGCCGTGACTCTGGCGCCGCCCTCAGCCCAAAAAAGGAAAGTATAAAACTATTCCTTAACATCATTTTCCCATACGAGAAAACTACGAGCCAGCTAGGAGTCGAACCTAGAATCTTCTGCTCCGTAGGCAGACGCGTTATCCATTGCGCCACTGGCCCTCTGCCCTGCGGAGCTTTTCTGACCAAACTCAACTTTAGGGTGTGAGGCTCAGCCATGCATGACTGCCTAGACAAATACTGTCCTGCCAGCTGGTTTGATGCCTGAAATTCAACATAGTCACATGTCTCCCTGATGGTCTAGTGGTTAGGATTCGGCGCTCTCACCGCCGCGGCCCGGGTTCGATTCCCGGTCAGGGAACAGTCTTATGCACCTCCTGCTCCTAAAAGTTTGCGCAATACCCATAGAGCCCATGATAACCCTTACAACCAGCATGGACTACTACTGGATGTTCATAGAGGCCTATATCTGGCCGGATCAGAAGCTATGGACAACGCACCGCTCAGCAATGCCTCTCGTGGCTCAAGTCACCTTCAGACGGTGCGCCTCCGTCAGTGAAACGAGTGCACCTTTTACAATCTGACTGGTTTTCCAATCATAATTTGACTAACTATATAAATACAAGCCGTGACTCTGGCGCCGCCCTCAGCCCAAAAAATAAAAGTATAAAACTATTCCTTAACATCGCTTTCCCATACGAGAAAACTACGAGCCAGCTAGGAGTCGAACCTAGAATCTTCTGCTCCGTAGGCAGACGCGTTATCCATTGCGCCACTGGCCCTCTGCCCTGCGGAGCTTTTCTGACCAAACTAAATTTTAGGGTGTGAGGCTCAGCCATGCATGACTGCCTAGACAAATACTGTCCTGCCAGCTGGTTTGATGCCTGGACTTCAATATAGTCACATGTCTCCCTGATGGTCTAGTGGTTAGGATTCGGCGCTCTCACCGCCGCGGCCCGGGTTCGATTCCCGGTCAGGGAACAGTCTTATGCACCTCCTGCTTCTAAAAGTTAGCGGACTACCCGTAGAGCCCATGATAACCCTTAAGTTACAATAAAGATTGTTAATTTAGGAAGATACTAGAGGCGAAGTAGTACACAAATCCTACAAATGGTCTCCTAAGTAGGCGTGGTTTGTTTCTCCCCCGACCATCCCACCACCCTCCCCCTCCCCTCTCCCTGGCTGACAACTGTGTATTTTATTTATTAAAGAAAATATTCTCAAAATGTTTGAAAGTGCACTGTTACTGTTATATGAATATACACGCACACGCACACATGTGCTTGAGCCAGCCTGTGTGTGTGTGTGTGTGTGTGTGTGTGTGTGTGTGTGTGTGTGTGTGTGTGTGTGTGTGTGTGTCTTTAAGTGGCGTATATGTTGCACTGTCTCCTGTTTGTGTTTAATTATTGTAACTGGTTTCATCTTTGTGTTGCAATCAACTACAGCTGTTGTTGCCGTCCTTTAATTTTGATTGTTATTAACGCGAGAACAATGGCTTCCCTTATAGCATGCTAACTTTCCAGTTTCCTTTTTAGCTTGGATGTGAACTGTCCACAGCCCTCCTCTGAGACACAGAGTGAGTAGACAAAAATGTTACCATATTATGATGAGCAATAGTGAGGATCAATTATATGAAGATAGGTTGAAAATGGGTGAAGTTTTCATTTAGGAAATATACCCCTTTGTATCACTTCAATGAGATCAAACAAAAATGGACCTTTTAGCATTAGGCCTATATTAAATTAACGTGGTGGATTACTAAAATAAACTAACTGGTAAGAAAAGTTACACTGTTAATGTGGGCCCACAACCTTTTAAACCCTTCACACCAAAAATTGACAAGCTGGCAATTTAGAATTAAAATAACCCCTGGTCTCAGGCAGCGTATCGGGTATGTTGTGGCCTGAAACCAGTGGTGGAAAAAGTACTCATATGTTTTACTTAAGTAAGAAATACTCTATTACAAGTAAAAGTCCGGAATTAAAAATGTACTTGAGTAAAAGTACAAAAGTATTGATATCAAAATGTTCTTCAAGTACCAAAAGTAGAAAGCACTCATTATGCAGAATGTCCCATTTCACAAGGTATCACAATATAAAATGTATTCATATCGTTTGAAAATCGATCTATAAGCTCACGATGTTCACATCGCAACGTTTTGTGAGCTTGTAGATCTGCTATTTTCAAAAAGCCAAAGTTTAAATAGGGCTGAAGTGGTTAATGTATGTTTTGTAATAATATTTCAAATATACAAAGTAACTAATAACTACAGTGTTCAAATAATGGTAGTGGAGTAAAAGTGCAATATTTTCCTCTGAGATGTAGTGGAGTAGAAGTGAAAGTATTACTGGAGAATGGAAATACTCCAGTAAAGTTAAAATACCTGACAATTATACATAAGTACAGTACTTAAGTAAATGTACTTAGTTACTTTCCACCACTGCCTAAAACGGATGGTCCCTTTGCTCTCCTGAACAAGGAAAATAAAATCAGGTAGGCCTACCTTTATGTGATGATCTGTGGTGATGGAACAGTTCAGAGCCCCTCACCTGACTTCCAAACAGGGAGAACAGCAGAAGAATGTCCATGAAAAAAGTGTACAAATGGAGAAAGAAAAACTCCAGAAAACACCTCCATTATCCTGACGTATAGCAGAGACTTTAAAGACTCTAAAACGTCCCTATGAGCTATTGTGACGTATCACTTGCCGATTCATTCACTCCACCTGCAGAATTATGCACAGTTTAAAACGTCTTTCTGACCTCCACTCCTCCTCCACAAGATATACTGTAACTTCACACAGTAGTTGTCGATCAGACACACACAGAAATCCCAGTCAAACACTTTGTTCTTGCATATTATAATTAGACAAACAAACTTTTGATCCCAAACGAGCTGACGCAACTTCTCTGCTCCTGGTCTCATTTCTCTGTCTTGTTGATTGGAAACGGTGTTGCCACATCTTGCGAGAGAAACAAGCAACCATGTCTATGAAAACAAGTCCAAAACCAGCATAGGCCACATGAGCACTCTATATACATACATTGGCTACTTGAAAATAGCCAATCTACAAGCTCACAACGGGTCGCAATGCTTATAGATCTTATAGACATTTTTGTAATATTTTCAAATCCACAAAATGTTGTATGGGGGTGTCTGGCAGAAAATATTTTCAGAAGGTTGTGTCTGTCTACAAATCCTTGACATGAAAATGTTTGAGAACCACTGGTTTAAACAACATTAGCAAACAAGCCCAAATAAGCAACTACACTTTAGAAACAAGTCCAAAAAAAAAACGCAACCAGCAACTGTTTATTTTACAACCATACAAGCCACTTCACAGAAAAACAAACACAAAGTCGCTTATAGTAAGCGGACATGGCAACGCTGGTCCAGTCCTCTCCTCTCGCTCTCTCTACTTGATTGTAAACCATCTGCACGTGTGTCCACTTTCTCACTCATTCAGTGGTGGACAAAGTACTAATTATTTTTACTCAAGTAAAAGTATCAATACTGCAATGTAGAAACACTCTATTACAAGAAAAAGTCCGGAATTCAAAATTAACTTGAATAATGTACAAAAGTATTGGCATCAAAATGTACTTAAAGTACCAAAAGTAAAAAAAAGTAGGCTACTCATGATACAGGATGTCCCATTTCACAAGTTTTTTTAAGTTTTCATTAAAAAATTTAATGTATCAAAATCTTTTGAAAATAGCAGATGCTTCGCATTGTGAGCGTGTAGATCGGCTATTTTCAAATAGCCAAAGTTTAAATAGGGCTGAAGTGGGTAATGTATGTTTTGTAATAATCATTCAAATCTACAAATTAACTAACTAAAGTTTTCAAATAATTGTAGTGGAGTAAAAGTACAATAATTTGCCTCTGAGGAGTAGAAGTAAATGTATTGAAAATTGGAAATACCCCAGTAAAGTAAAATCACACCCTGTGTGAAGTGGGCGGTGTCTTCCTAGCTAACCACAATACTGAATGATGACAACAACAACCAATGATGTACAAAAGATAAATACATTTATTGAAACACTCTTTATGATGGACAAAACCATAACTTTTAAGTTATGGTTGCTTATATAGGGCTATGCACATGTGTCATGTGACACTGGCCAATCACAGTCCTGAATAGATTGTGATTGGCCAATCACAGCGCAGGATAATTGTACAAATTTCCAAACTTCACTTTTAGGGGCGGTTTCACTGCCCAAGATATTTGTACATATTTCCAAATCTCACTTATAGGGGCGGTTTCACCGCCCAAAAAACACCTCAAAACTGTACTTAAGTAGGCTACGGTACATAAGTAAATGTACTTGAGCACCGCTCACTCCTGGACCCCTGAAACCACCCATCTCCCACATCCACCAATCACACAACTTGTGTGATTGGTGGATGTGGGGGGTCCATTAGGCAGAGTAGGCAGTTGCCTAGGGCGCCAGCCCCCCCCCCAAAAAAAGGCAGTACAGAGACCAGGATTACTTTTTTGTGAGGGTACCTACCCTAAGGGACACAGGGAGAACATGCAAACTCCGCACAGAAAGGCCCTTTCGCCAACCCCACCTAGGGTATGAAGCGGAGGAAAGGACAAGCCCCCAGCACCCACAGGCCACAGCGTCCCCGGGGGGAATCGAACCTATCTTCTAGCTGTGAGGCGCTACTGACTGTGCCACTGTGCCCCCTACAGTGTTAATTTAACAAGAGTGTGTACAAATGGAACCTGTACAGGACCAATTTCTTCCTAAGACATTTTAACAACCCCCCAGTCAATAGCCACTTATTCCCTTGGAGAATAGCTGGTGTGTGTGTGTAAGTGAAAGTAGCTGTGCCAAAGTGTAGAAGTATTCTGTTGTAAGTAAAAGTCCTGCTTTAAAAAAGTTACTTGTGTAAAAGTACAAAAGTCTTGGCATCAAAATATAAAGTACCAAAAGTCAAAAATAAAAACAAAATAAAAACTCATTATGCAGAATGTCCCATTTAACAACTTATTTTCAAAAGTTTTCAAAATGTGTCAAAATCCTTCAAATAGCTGATGTACAAGCTCACAACATGGTGAGCTTGTAGATCGGTTATTTTCAAATAGATGAGGTATAAAATAGGGCTTAATTGGTTAATGTATATTCAATATTAAAATAAATCTACAAAGTAACTTCAAATCATTGTGGAGTAAAAAGTACAATATTTAGTTCTGAGATGTAGGCTAGTGGAGTACAAAAGGAACGGACATAGTAAGTAAATGTACCTCAACATTGTACTTAAAGGACGACTTCCCCCATCTTCAACCTAACTTCATATAATTGGTCCTCACTAATGCCCATGATAAAATGGTACCATTTATTGTGTGTGTGTGTGTGTGTGTGTGTGTGTGTATATGTGTGTGTGCGTGTGCGTCTTTCCCCAGGAGAGTGTTATCATGCTTGCAGCAGCGTGTCAGAGAGACAGACACCCACAAGGTCACGACCCCCTGCCTGATCTGTTAGCTAGTCAGGGGACAACACACACACACACACACACACACACACACACACACACACACACACACACACACACACACACACACACACACACACACACACACACACACACACACACACACACACAACACACACACACGGCAGACCGAGGAATTCTAACTGGCTCTGTCATTTTATTTTAATGCTCTCTGCTTCGGTTTTGGTTTGTGTTTTCCCATTGCCATTCACTCTTTCTCATAAAACCTTTGCATGATTGGTTTATCAGTAGATTGGTTGAGTCCTAAAATACTAAAAGCAGCACTATGTAACTTTTCTTTTCTAACCGGACATTACCGCGGGAAGTAGGGGTGCTGGGGGGGGGGGGGGGGGGCTGCAGCACCCGCTGATAATAATGTATGTGAAAAAGAAAAATTATAAATACAATTATTACCATTTTTGCATAATGTGCCTGTTGTTGTTGATCGTCGGGATTTAGTGCAATATGTGCTCTTGAACCGAATGAACCGAATTAAAATAACAACAACAAAAAAAGTTACAAACGCTGAAAAAAACGCAAATGTCACGCTGTGCGCGCATGCATGCGTCCGCATTCAGTGCCACTCGACGTCTAAAGGCCCGTTCATAGTCCCTAGATGGGTCTAAAACGTGCGTCAGGGGGTGAGGGATTCCGTCCGTTCTTTACAGACGCATGCATAGTCGCTGACGTTAAATCCGTAGGAATTATAACGTTGGGCGTCGTACACCTATTAATCCACTAGATGGCAGCTGCGAGGTTTTAAATGTTGTGAAAAGTGTTGCCATGTCCGCTTATTATAAGCGACTTTGGGCTTATTTTTCTGTAAAGTTGCTTGTAAACAAACATTGGTGGTTGCGGTTTTATTTGGGCTTGTTTCTAAAGTGTAGTTGCTTATTTGGGCCAATTATTATTTAAACCAGTGATTCTCAAATAGATATTGTAGATCTGCTATTTTCATGTGATGTGGCCTAGTCGATTATTTTGGGCTTGTTTTCATTGACCTGGTTGCTTATTTCTCTCACAAAACCTGGCAACAGCGCTAAAATGGACGCCAAAACAACGCAATAAAAGACACAAACTATAGTCCACAAACTAGACAAAAACAATGGTTGTCTACAAAACGTGAGTTTCGACCCATACTGCACTGTGCTATATTATTTGTGTGTGTGTGTGTTTAGGGAATGGCTGGCTGGGTTCATTTCGTCACAGTAATTAAGTACATTTACTCAAGTACTTCCACCACCAACGTGGGTCTTTTTGTGGAGAAAGAGTGCCCAAGGAAAACTTTTTTTCCCTGATATACTGCCAACGGTTTCCACTGGTACTACAGGCAACGTACAAACGAACGTACGTCGGCCTGACGGTGAATGTTGATCGCACGGACGGAAATCCTGGAGCCGTAAGTGACGGAGGGGGAGACAAAAACGACAACGCAAGGAGCGCTGGCGCTGGTTACGTATCCTTACGTCCGACTATGAATGATACTTAAGACGTCCGTTGTATCATAAGCCCTGTGCCACTGGACGTCTAAGACGTCTTTTTTTTTATTTATGTTCAGAACCCAAGATATCATGATTTGAAAATGTTCTGCTCCATTCACTTCTTGTTTAACTTCTTATTGAAAAAGGCTGTATCTCGGCTCTTAAGCACTTTTTTTTTACAATGAATTTTGGCTCTGGCACTCAGAGCCAAACTGCCAGAAATAAGTCAGGCACTGAATGAGTTAACCTAAAACGTCTTCCCGTGGCTGTGACCCCGGATTTGAACCCGGTTTCCTGTGCAAGTGCTGAAACTTTTACCACTGAGCTAATAGAGCTTGCCTGCTTGCTCAGGGGATACGTTGAATATTGACCATCGGGTATAAATTCTCGTCAGATCCTGTGTCTAGGTGAGACATGACCTTCGACACGATCTAGATGTCTCAATAGAAGAGCAGGGAGACTAAATACAACCACCCCAGTTGCATAAGTTATATTCTATTAACGTACTCTACCATACAGACTGGACAGAATTAAATTTTATTCAAAACAAAAAAGTTAAATGGTGCTGCTTTAAATTCTAAAATAAAATACTTTATAAATACTTTATAAACACATGCCTGTAACTGCATGTATCACTGCCGCTGCATCAACTGCATTTTTGCATTATTAATCCGACCTGTGTACTGTATCACTTCAAAACAAGGCAGATACCGCGATGCGTACCGCTCTACCATTCATTTGCACAGCCACATCCTTGTTTAAGCAGGCAGTCATGGGGACTACTGTAGAAATCATTCCTAATTAGTTCAATTGTTATTAAAAACTGTTTTAATTGGGACATGTCTCTGATATGGGATAGGTCTATGCCGATAGAAAAAAATGACCTATTGCTATGCAATGCTCTTAAATCCGAAAGAGGGGACCTGCACCTTTGGTGCTTGTCCTTCTCCATGCTCTGAGGATCCTGTAATATAGCGTGCAAGCCTCATCATGACACTCATGAAATAAATCTCACACATACTGTAGTATACACTGTTATTGTGTAGTGTGCTTCCTCTTTCACTTCCTTCCAATATTGTCACTCCATGTTATTTCTGAGGTTTCAGCTTGAGCTGTGGTCAGATGGACTTCCATGTCAGATGAACTGTCAAAAGGATGCTTCATTCCTCTTGGGAGTAACACACTGGAAGGATGGTTGTCACTGAGTCTTAGGAGTTCAGGTAGGCTTCAATATTTCAATTTCTTTGGTACAGAAAGATTTCCATAGTGAGCTGAAACTCATCCTGGAAACTATTCTTTGTGACTTTTATGTAGTTATATTGTGTTAGTTTGTGAAATAAACCAATGAAAACAAAAACCGTCACAAAGGATAGCTGGAGAATTAAACTCACTGAATACATTAGAGAGACAATATACCTATTCAAGGTTCAAGGTGGATTAATGATGGAAACCCAGTAACTACTACTATATCAACACAATGATGAAGTACTTTCTATATTCAAGGACTAAACAGTAATTGTTACGTCTATCAGCAGAGACTGTCTGTCTTGATATTTTTTTGTGTATGCAGTGTATACTAAAAGTCTTAGGCTACATTTTTAAGTAACTCACTGCCATTCATATTGAAACAACACACTGAATTCTAAGTTGCTAGGTATAGGCAGATCACCAGTTGCTAGGTATAGGTCATTAACCATTTTAGATCTACCTTTATTTATCCCACAGGGGAAATTCAGTAAATTATTATTTTATTATGTCACTGTGCTGTTTATGAAAAAGTGGTGTATTACTATAATACAAGCGATTGAAATTTCCACATTGATATCAATATGCCTGGACAAATCCTTACAAGTGCTGCATTATGAGCTGGTCCAGAATTGCCTGGGTTATTGTGTGGTTATTGTGGCTATTGTCATTGTGTTCAGGTTTCAGTGCCCAATATTGGCTGTGTGTGTGTGTGTGTGTGTGTGTGTGTGTGTGTGTGTGTGTGAGTGTGAGTGTGAGTGTGAGTGTGAGTGTGAGTGTGAGTGTGATTGTGTGTGTGTGTGTGTGTGTGTGTGTGTGTGTGTGTGTGTGTGTGTGTGTGTGTGTGTGTGTGTGTGTGTGTGTGTGTGTGTGTATATATGTGTATGTGTGTATATGTGTATGTGTGTGTATATATACATTTTACAGTAGCTTGTGCGATTGTGTATTCCACATGAGAGCTTAATTAGTTTTTTAGACTAAAGCTTTTATATTTGACAAATGGCAAAAAGTCCGAAAATTAAATGTATGGACAAATTATCAATTTATTTATCAATGAAACGTAGAAACTAGCGTAAATTTGAGCCTATGCGCTATCATATCGGGGGGTGGTGGGGGGGAGGGGGGGTGAACCTGCTTTTTTTTGTTTTGTTTTTGCAGAGACAATACAAGCCTACTGGGAAATCAAACTTTTATTTAATATTAAAAAAATGATTTCCGGGCTGCACTGCTTCAGGTTCAATCTCTGTTTGTTTGCTCAACTTGCTGTGCCTTGTGAAGGTGGAAGGTAGGGGGGGGGGGGGCCTGGGCGAAGCAGGCCTCTGATGTCACATGACATCAGCCGCGTTTGTTTGTTTTATATGGTAAAGAAAGAGTAGCCTACGACTACGACCAGGCCTGGAATTTCGTCATTTTAGGGGCAAGGCCACTTGGCCTTTGGTGTTGTCCATTTTTGGAGGGCACAAAGGCCAAGTGCCAGGGCAGGAAGGCCATCAAATAAAACAATGATTTTAAGTCCACGCCACATCATAATTAATTTAGCTTAAAGGTTAAGGATGTTTACATAATACATATAATAACTTTCAAAGAAATAAATATCATGAAGCTGTTTATTTCACAGAATAATTGTTTTATTTCTCAAACAATGAATACATCTCATTTTCATGCTGGATGAACAATGTTCATCATGGACACAAAAAGATCATCATCTCAAGTTGGGGGGGGGGGGGGGGGGGGAACTGCTCTGGCTTCATGTGAACAGAGGATTATAGCTAGATGCACCTTCTGACTTCCCTTATGCTGTCCCACACAAACAGCAGTAATTAAACTGTCCTACAGAGACAAACAGTAGTAACAGCAGGAAATGAGTTTCAAACAATCATTTAGCTTCTCTGGTTTAACCCGTCAAAACAGGGAAAGCATCTGTGTCATTTTAGATTTTAGCTACATTTATAGCAACAACATTTTCAGAAAACTCTTTAGAACATTAGAACTTAGTTAGTGCCGTGCTACTGTACAAGTTTGTACATCTATTTTTGAAGATTTTGAATAATTTATATATTTTTTAACACTGGGGGGGTCCCTGGCACAAAACATTTTCAGATAGGGGACAAATACATATCAATTTGGGGGTCCTTGGCATGAACAAGTTTGAGAACTACTGATTTAAAGGCATTTGTAGAATCGGCCTCACGTCTTAATGGGTTAAATAAACAATCACATTCACAGCTTTAAATCACAAAATACAAGTAGCTACTGTTGCAAAATATTGTAAATATGTTTGTTGTGGCATTTTACTTAGTAGTTCAGCCTAGTTATCCTGTAACCAAAAAGCTAGGTAAAATACTTGCAAATGTGTTTCTCATTGGTCACATTCAGCCCTGGCTTGTACTAGCCTAATCTGAATCACTACTTGAAGATGGGGAGTCAGACGATGTCACATTGTTGGATTTTGAATTTCTTGGACCATATGGCTGAGTGTATGGCCTCTTTTTACAGATGCCAGCTCCCCACCATTTTGCCACTGCTTCTTGGCTTTGATAATCTGCAGGAGCACAACCCTGTGATTTGATAAGGAGGAGGTCTTCAATTGTGGATGTGTGCAGGCTTAGGCGCCAGTCTCCCTGCATTCTCTTCATAACTGAGAACTGTCGCTCTACCTGAGAGGTGGAAACAGGGAACACTAAGACAATTCTAATCAGGTGTAGCAGGTTGGGATATGTGCTTCCCTTCTCATTCAGAAACCTTGACCATAACGGGAGGAAAGCTTGGTCCTTGTGGTGGCGTACTATGTCAACTTTAGCTCTATACCACTCTCTTTCTATCTCAGCCACATTACAACCATTTTTTGTGAGAAGAGGCTCAAAGTGCTTGCATAAGTGATGCACCTCTTCCTCACCAAACTCCTCCAAGAGCCTTTCTTCAGTTGGTAAATTCACAGGATCAAACATCTCTGCTGCAAGAAGCACAGGATCAGTGGAGAAAGTGGAAAATCTCTTGCCAATGCAGGAAATGATTTTGTCCACAGTGTCTTTCCTACTGCGACAGAAGGCCTCTGCAGTTACATTTGAATTTCTGATCTTTACACCATTGTATTGAAAACCCTCAGTGCTCATGGTGAAGGATTCAAAGACTGGGCGGAGATAGGGACCTGGCCTCTCAGTTTGCTTACGCAGTGCAGCCTGGGCAGCCAGGATCCTACTACGCACACTCGATAGGGGCATTTGATCTCCTTGGAAATGAAGCGAAAGTTCAGCCAGCGCAGATAAAAGGTCCTGATATAGTGCCATATTGAGAACAAACTTTTCTGAGGTTAACTGCCGCAACATGGCCCTGATCTTCTCTCTCTCTGGTGCGGCCTCGTCCTGTCTTTCCTGGAGGTGGGTGACAATGCTCCTGAAGTTTGAGTTGGCAAGACACGACACAGCCCTCCTCCTGTGGTCAATCCACCTTGTTCCCTGGGAGCGAGCCGGTTTCACAATGTGCTCCTTAAGTTCCTCTCCGATGGCCTTCAACTCCCTCCATTTTTTGGGGGAACGATGGTAGAGAGAGTACAGTCTTGCCAAGAGGTCATCAATCTTGGTAAAAGAAAAACAGAAATGACGGCATTTATTACACTTACACTGCATTACACATTGTACATTTTGATTATATATTCTACAGATATAGTAAGTAAGAAAAACAATACAGTACCTGTTCAAAGTATGTTCCCTTGAAGGCTTCCTTCAGGCCCAGCTCCAGTCTGTGGGCAACACAATGCACTTTCAGCATCCATGGCACAGAGTCCTGTAGTTTGGTGAGGACACCATTCGTCTTTCCAAAGTTGACGGATGCACCATCAGCTGCAGTTGCAGTCAAGCAGCCACTTAGATCCAGGTTGTTTTCTGCACACTTCTGCATTATGGCTTCAAAAATCCCATCAGCATCACATGTCTTTGGCTCTGCAATACTTACAATGGAACACAAAGACAGACATTGAAAATTAGTTTTGAATACATTATCTGGAAGCTTTATTAGAACCACTACAACCTATACTGCATTATGACATAATCTCTCCAACTTTCCTGCCTTTTTACACTGTCACTATCCCAATAAAGACACTAAATTGCATGTGGAGAAAAAAAAACATTCAACAGAGTCTACACGTATACATTCATCTTACCCAAGTAGGCTGATTCTTGGGGAGCCATTTTCAACAACCTTGATGCTTATGACTTCTTTTTCTGAAGTTCCTTTGTCTGTGCTTCCATCAAACAGTAAGGAGCAATAGAAAGGCTCACATTTCTTAAGTGCTTGAAGATGGTCTCTGATGCTTCCACCAATATGTTCAATAAATATACGGCAGGACTTTGAATTGTGATAGGTGATCCCCAGCTCCACCCCATGCTTGCGTTCCACAGAGACTAACGTCTTGAACAGAGTAAAAGGTTGCTCAGTGTATGCGACAGTGTAAGCAATATCAAATAATTTGCGCATCTTTGTCTCAGTTCTCTCATGAAGTTTCTGGAGCTGCGAAACTGTAGTTGAATTACTTGGAGTTTTGTTTGTTTGGTTGCATGCTGTCATGTGAGCTTTTGAATCATTATGTGTTTTGGCTGTGTCTTTTTTAATGTTTGCGGTTCCAGTTATGTAAGAGTCTGTGCAAATTTGAAGTTTTGGCTCTTTTGTGGTGCGCTCTTTATAGTATTTCCTACACGTGGAACACCACAACTTAGTAACATATCCTTTCTTGTCCTTCTCAAAGTGCAGCCAGTCATATCCCCATGACTCTACAGTTGTGGCAGTTGTCTTTCTTGTCGGTCTTACATTGTCTCCTCCAGCATCTTTTCCTCCTCTCTTATCTCTGTATCTTTGTCTTACATCATCTCCTCTGGCATGTTCTTCTTCTCTCTCATCTCTGTGTCTTTCATTGTCTTCATGTTCTCCTCTCTCATCTCTGTCTCCTAGACTTACATTGTCTGTTCTGTCATGTTCTCCTTCTGTCTGATCTCTGTGTCTTTGTCTTACTTTGTCTCCTCCTTCATATCTGTGTCCTGCTGGTTCATTTTCTCCTCCGGCCTGTTCTCCTCTCTCATCTCTGTCTCCTAGACTTACATTGTCTGTTCTGTCATGTTCTCCTTCTGTCTGATCTCTGTGTCTTTGTCTTACTTTGTCTCCTCCTTCATATCTGTGTCCTGCTGGTTCATTTTCTCCTCCGGCCTGTTCTCCTCTCTCATCTCTGTCTCCTAGACTTACATTGTCTGTTCTGTCATGTTCTCCTTCTGTCTGATCTCTGTGTCTTTGTCTTACTTTGTCTCCTCCTTCATATCTGTGTCCTGCTGGTTCATTTTCTCCTCCGGCCTGTTCTCCTCTCTCATCTCTGTCTCCTAGACTTACATTGTCTGTTCTGTCATGTTCTCCTTCTGTCTGATCTCTGTGTCTTTGTCTTACTTTGTCTCCTCCTTCATATCTGTGTCCTGCTGGTTCATTTTCTCCTCCGGCCTGTTCTCCTCTCTCATCTCTGTCTCCTAGACTTACATTGTCTGTTCTGTCATGTTCTCCTTCTGTCTGATCTCTGTGTCTTTGTCTTACTTTGTCTCCTCCTTCATATCTGTGTCCTGCTGGTTCATTTTCTCCTCCGGCCTGTTCTCCTCTCTCATCTCTGTCTCCTAGACTTACATTGTCTGTTCTGTCATGTTCTCCTTCTGTCTGATCTCTGTGTCTTTGTCTTACTTTGTCTCCTCCTTCATATCTGTGTCCTGCTGGTTCATTTTCTCCTCCGGCCTGTTCTCCTCTCTCATCTCTGCCTCCTTGACTTATATTGTCTGTTCTGTCATGTTCTCCTTCTTTCTGATCTCTGTGTCTTGCTTCCTTTTCTCCTCCATCCTCTCCTTCTTCTCCATGTAGTAATAATACTTGTTGTTCACCTGTGTCTGTAATTCTCTGCCGTTTGTTCTTTGGTTCTTCTGTGTCTTTCTGGTCTGCCTTACTCTGGCTGGAAAATATTGACACAATACTGGGTAAAAACAGCTAACAGCAAATACATTAAATGGTTTCACTGCAAAATAACTGGCTTACATGCATTTTGGTGCATCTTAGTAGCTAGCCTTATTGCTTTTTGAATCATAATTTCCTCACCTTTTGAAAAAAACATCCAATGTTTTGCAGTTTTTAGCTGCATGCTGAAACGACTTCTTCAAAATGTGATCCCTCCGCTGCTTGGAAGGCATGCCTTTAGCTGAGAGTAAAATGAAGTAACATAATTTTTTAAACTTAAACAACTCTAACAAAGCCTACCTAACATACAGCTTGATCTGTCAACCCGAACTTCTAGTCACATTAATTCCTGTGATAATCATATTCTTTCAATCACATTTTAAAACAAGGATATCTACATGTGTACACCAAACTCCAAATGAATGAGGAATCATTCATGAATATATGTGAAAATCACACTAACAGTCAAATAAAACAAACACAGTAGATTTTAAATAAACTGTGATACAGATAATGTAATGTGTGCTTCAAGTGGTCTTTACCTAGTTATGTAATGGCAAACAAAGTTTAATCAGTATTTTTCAAAGTCATCGTATCAAAATGTACTTAAAAGTACCAAAAGTAAAAGTACTCATTGTGCAGAATGTCCCATTTCACAAGTTAAAAATGTATAAACAATCTTTTGAAAATAGCAGATCTACAAGCTCACATTGCGTCGCGATGTGATGCCTTGTGAGCTTGTAGATCTGCTATTTTCAAATGTCAGAGATATATATATATATATATATATATATATATATATATATATATATATATATATATATATATATATATATAGGGCTTAAGTGGTTAGTGTGTTTGGTAATAATAATACAAATCTTTTCATATAATTGTAGTGGAATAAAAGTACGATATTCCTCTGAGATGTAGTCCAGAAGTAAATACTCCGGTAAAGTAAAAAAATATACCTCAAAAGTACAGTACTTGAGTAAATGTACTTAGTTACTTTACACCAATGAAGTCCGGGAGTATTTTGTTTTTGCAGTTTTCATTCACACGTTAAAACAGCACACATCGTCAAACCATCACACATCGTCACGTTGCGTCGCTATAATACAAACAGTGTGTAACATTATATGTTGAGTTTCTTGTCTTATGCTTTCACAAAATGTATTCTTACCTCAATCGTCCGTTCGGAGAAGTTTGACTCTGCTCCACAACTTAAACGGTCCGCTCAGAGACATTCGGAGTTCAATAGGCTGCGTTAGATTTATCTCCTGATTGGGCCGGTGATGCTTTTGTGTCGTATAACACTGTGTTGCGGGATCCCGACGGTTCATACGAGGCTTGAAATCAAGCCTACCTACGGCTACAGTACCACTGATCATGTGGTACGCGCGCAGCAAAAATACCGTATTGACATAAAAATGGCGCAGTGAAAAAAAAACAAAAAAGATGTGAAATCAACTGCTGCGGGCGCCGGCGGGGCACCACGGCCACTGTGGCCGTGGAGGCATGCCATTATTCGAGGGGCACACGGCCAATGAGAGGGGCAACGACGGCCATGGCCGTCGTGGCCGCCGTGAAATTCCTGCCCTGACTACGACACGTGTTGTCTTTAATATTTTAAACTGAGATAAAGAAAAAAACAATATGCGTGTTGACGCATATCCTGTGGTAACAGACACCCGTGCAACAGAACGATGCAATCTAGTTCGCTGACGTAAAGTTTGCATGGATTACTTTCTTGACTTCCACAACTGGCTTCTGCTGTCTACGGACGGCCAAAATATTTAGCATGACAAACATGCATGTTGTGACCATTTAGACTGTGACTACATCCAAATGTAAACAAGAGGGACAAAAAAGTGAAACGTAGCACCTTTTCCCACAACTCCGAATGAAGGTAGTGTAACATAACCAGCCATGAAAGGTTTTGTATTGAACCGACTGCTGTCGACATTGCACATGAAAATGCTGTAGCCTACAGTTTACTGCAAACACTAAATAAGCCATTACATTGCGGACATGTTAGTGGATGTGTACATACGATGCAGTGGGGCCGTGTAACTATAGACAGTGCATGCGGGCGGTACGAGAGTGAACACTTGTCTCCAAAAGAGTACAGGGAGGGGGGCCCTGAAAATTGGGCTTAACGACATTAACACAGCCCTGGGCTCACGAGTGATTTATCAAAGGGTCGTATCCTGCCAATCAGACAGACAATATGTTTCAAGGAACAGGCCAAAAAACATCTGTCTTTCAAAGATAGGGAAAAACTATTTTATAAACTACGTAGAAATACTGTGAAAATGAAAAAACGGAACTGCTGCATTTTTGTAAATGTCAGACAGAATTAGGTTTGTAGCAAGGTGAAAAACTGAAGTGAATAATTATTGTAAAGGTCAGTCATTATCTTCACTTGTGCTTAGTATGCGCTTAAAAGTGGAAGTAGCCTAACAACAAACTTCAACAGGATGATCCTGAGAACGTCAACTTCACAAGTCTTTAAAATTACAGAAACAACTAATGGTATATATTGGAATTGGACAGTTGTATACAATTGTAATTATTTCATATATATATAATCTATAAAGTTGTGTTAGTGATAAAAGGAAAGTAGGACCACCCTACTTCGACAACATTCTTCACATATGGGGGGGTTAACCACTTGAACCCTAGCGTCCCTATTCTGGGGGCGAACACTCGGTGTAAATAGCAGATCTTCAAGCTCGCCAAAGCATTAAGTGACAAACAAACCCTCTTGATGCTTGATTCTAAAATCAACTCATGGCAGTAAGCCCCGTGGGCAGACAACAGGAGCGGAGGGGGAGACAAATTTGGCACGTTTTGTCCGTCGAAATTTGCCATTCGTCCGCCTGCGGACTGAACTCAACCCGACATTCACAGTACGTTCGCCAAATCAGTTCACCACGCTTTGCAAGTTTGTAGATCTGCTATGTCCACCTATTATGGCATGCACAGAATAGGATTGCTAGGGTTCATGTGATCGATTCTTACATGACTGGACCAAGTTTTGCTTCGCAAACTGAAACTACTGTTGGTTCCGATTATTTTAAGACCGACTGAAGAAAGTAATTGAGGACCCAACTCTGTAGTGTGCAAAGTCTGTTAACAGCCGAAACCAGACACAGGACAATTTTGACAGAATTTCCCCTGGAAATCTTCCTTGCGTTACACATGTGTAGTAATATATAGAATGTGTGCCAGAGTGCTGCATAATCCTCTCTCGCCATACTAATCCATGATCTCCCAGCAGACTAAAGGGATTATTGTATTAAAAGAGTGTCTGGAAGTCTCCCCATCTTCAATAGAGACCACTTGACTGCTTGAAGTGGAGGGAGATCGGGACTGGGAATCTAATCTGCCTGTTGATTCTTTGTGTGTGTGCTGAAATGTACTGTAACACGAGCTTGTCTTTCTAAGCGAGAAATTCTCGCGACAGATTCTAATATTCTCCTGACCTTCCTGTGAGTGTTCAGCAGTCAGTTTTTATTGGATTACAGCCTAAGTATAATTAGGCGGTTACCTTAACCACTCAATCTTATCAATCGGGGTTAATTGGCATAACGGCTAAATTGAGAGTATTGAGTAAATAGTTAGCTACTCAGATTTTATTTTATTTTATTTAATTACATTTTTGAACTACTTCCAAACCCAGCGACTCTAACAATGTCGTGCTTTCACTGAAGTAGCATGTGTAGAAAGTCTTTCATGGCCAGGAATATATTCAGCTCTGCTCACTCTGTTGCACACCTGTATGCGAAGTACACTTGAATAAAGGACAGACTGTATGTCCTGCGGTCATTCAGGGTAGCTTGATTCTTTTTCCTTGTTAATACATAAATTAAATAATAAATAAATATGTTTTCACTATTTTTGAAAATGTTCTAAATTGCAATACAGCAAAGCATTGATAATAGAAAGAAAATATACTTTGTCGTTTATACTTATGAATACTTGAGTATTTACTTGAGTAAATGCTTTGTCCACCACTGGTGCAATTGCCCAGACAGCTGAATTTACACTCTTTCTAAAACACACAAGCTGTAATGTTGCTTAAATCATACAGATTTGTGGAGGCGATAGGGTAGAAAAGGTGCAGTGATTACACATTTTACTGACACCACATGGGAGAACTTAAACCACAAATTAGAACCTCTGTCTTGTCTATTATGAAAGCTTGCCAACTTGCTGTCCTGTTAGATTACCAGTTTGGCCAAATAAGGGCATTTACGTCACTACTTCCTCCTTTCGCACGAAGGAATGAATAATCACTTTGAAAGTAAATCTTAGTTATACATTCTGTTTCACAAGACATAGTATGTGTACATGATAAAACTGAATTGGCTGAAAAGGCTCAAACAAGTCTTAATTTTATATTCATTTTGCACTGCTTCAGTTGGAGATGGAATTCCCTGTGTTAGCAGTGAGCGGTGTGCTCTCGAGCTCCGGTGGTTCTCTGAAAACGCTGCAGGGTCAAGTCTTTCCATCAGTAGAGCAGATTATGAACTTGGTCGGGTCCTATCCCGTGTCACTGCCTTCTGTAATGTTTATTATATGGAGGTCAACTCCGCAAGACCTGTATTTCCAAGGTCGTCAACTTGGGCCTACAGTAGACTGACTGTTGTTTCAGTGTTTGTTAGGCAGTCACAGTTTTCACCAGCCAGGAACTCTGCAGCAGTGAGGCTGCAGAAAAAGTTATTCACCGTCTTGCAGAGTGCATCCATTCCGCACTCCGCAGTCAAACCCCAGAGGATTATTGAAGACATAATATTCCAACCACTTGAAGAGCTTGGTTGGAATTGGGTGAAGAGCACAGGTGGAAGACTACATTTTCCTAATCGAGGTGTTTTCTGTGTCTTCACTAATTAAGGCAAAATATGTAATTGTGGTGGGTGTGAGCCCTTGGTCAATGCAATCCCAAGGACTTGCTAAAATAGGTTTAAAAAGGGTAAAATAAAAGTCCGCTCTAGTGTGATCTTATTCTTAAAACATAAATACAAATAGATAATAAAAATAAATAGAAATCCTCACATTTCAGGGCCAACCCTTGACCGTATGAACACATAAGAGATGTAGGATTTAAAAGACCGTTAATAGTAGAAAGAAAATGGCTTTTGGTTGTTTTCAGTTATTCACTTTGAGAAATTTTTGTGATAGCAGTATTGTAAGTCTATGTCTGTTATTTAGAAATGTCAAGGCGGACACTTTTAAAGTTTTAAATTGTCCACCTTGTTCCTCCGTTGTCGCTCAACTTTGCAGCAGTTTCTTTTCAGCTAACCAAGGGCAGAATTTTTCCATGGTATTTTTTGGCTTTGATAACTTTTATTTGTAGAGGATTGTGATGGAGTATCTCAGTTTGATATTAAAATAATGTAATCATTAACTGAGGATATTAGATCAGAGGAAAAAAATGCTCATTACACTAGTTAAACAAAACTGTTTCAACATAGTTTCTGAGATTAGGTGTCAGTGATCAAACGGTGCACAGTAAAATCTGGGTATATAGGTGCGTCCATTTGATTACCATTTGATTGTTTCTACACTCTATCACTTAAAACCATTTAAACCCTACTATATACTCAGTTGGCCGGAGTCCCCCAGGGCTCTATACTAGCTCCACTAGTATTTCCCTTTGCATCAAATCTTTCACCAAGTCTTTGCCGAAAACAGCTGATCTATCCACAAGTTTCCTAGGGCGTTGTGGGCATCACTTCCTGTCGATTTAACTGGATATCATTGGATTTCATTGGATCAAATCGACAGGAAGTGATGCCCACAACGCCCTAGGAAACTTGTGGATAAGCACACAACGTGCCACAAAACAGCTGATCTATAAGCTCACAACGTATCGCTAGGCGCCACGTTGTAAGCTTATAGATCGGTTGTTTTAGTTGTATGTTTGGCTCAGAATATGGAAAACTAGGGTTCATGTAGTAACAGTGAGAATGTTACTGTTTGGCCATCTTTGAAGACTCACCTCTTCAGCACTTTGTTTTACCACCATGCAGACTTAGGCTTGTTTTTTCACCACAAGGTTAAAATATAATTTATATAATTAGCCGCCCCTATAAGTGGGGTTGGGACACCTCATTAGCTGTATTGTGATTGGCTCATTAGTACACCCCTAGCTGTACTGTGATTGGCTGACTCTATTAGCTGACTCTATTCAGCACTGTGATTGGCTAGCGAGACACATGATGACATTAATAACCTATAAATAGGATTATGCACTTCAAAAATGATATTTATTTTTGAAGTGAGCTTCCATCACTATGATGACCACTGTGATGACCACACCACCCACTTCACACTGGGTGTGATTTTTGGGCGGTGAAACCGCCCCTATATGTGAGGTTTGGATATTTGCACACCAAATCCTGCACCGTGATTGGCCAATCACAGTCTATTCAGGGCTGTGATTGGCTAGGGAAACATGACACATGTGCATAGCCCTATATAAGAAACCATAACTTAAAAAAACCCATAAATGTGTTTTCTTTTTAAGTTATGGTTTCTTCCATCACTTCTTCCATCACTTCTTCCATCACTGTGATGACCACTGTGACCACACCACCCACTTCACACTGGGTGTGATTTTTTAAGTATATGATAGGTTCACTGTTTACCTTGATATACTATCAAAATAATAATGTACGTATTATTATTTTGATAGTATATTGTTCTAGACCGATTCTTGGTTTATCTGTGATCGTAGTTTACTGAGGCACTACACTATAGACATATAAAGGTAGACACCTCCTTCGGCTCTGAAGCGTTCGTATCTCGGGCGCGCTTCCTTGTTCCGCAGGGCTAGCCTATCACTTCCTTCCGCTTCAGCAGGGCAAGCTGGAAACTTCCGTGTGCGTCACAGAAGGGGGGCGTTCGGTAGGCCAATCAGAGGAAGGTGGGGGGCGGGTCTTTTCTTAAGAGGCAGCCGTGCAGCAACTAGTCAGTTAGACGCGCTGTGATTGGCCAGTAGTCAACGCGATGTGATTGGCCAGTAGTCAAACAGCCCTGCGGAAGAGCCTTGTATTGAGATACCAGTCGCTCCAATGAACTGCAGAGGCCAATGAGGTATCTAGGTTTCTATATCTATGCTACACTCTCTCTCTGCATTTGATGTATGTGATTTACCTTGCTTATTGTAAGTAACTCTGTATAAGAGTGTCTGCTAAATGCCTAAAGTGCTAATTATGAATTGTCTTCGGCTTGAACCTCTTGAATGCTTCATTGTGTTTGATCAGACATGACACAGAGCAGAGGGACAGTGTACGGTGACGAGGACACGATGAAGCATGTGATCCACAGAGCACACAGTGGCCCCCGAGGGCCTCCGGAGGCTCCTCAGTGTTCTACTCCATCTAATATTGAGGAATGTTCTGGGTTAGAGTCCATGACAGCAGGATAAATGAGTGGCCGCGCTAATATCGCCCGACCGCCGCCGCAGCCTATGGAGCGGCTCAGACGAATGGCCACTCGGACTGCGTTGGCCAATCGCTTTTCATCTCTGCCAACGAGGTGCCCTTGAGACAAGTGACTGGCACGCGCATTCTCTCTCTGTCTCACACACACGCACACGCACACGCACACGCACACGCACACACACACACACACACACACATACTCTGCACTTAATTCGCCCTGCTCTGAGGGTAGCGGTCCGCTCAGTTCCCATGTTTATGGTTTCTCCGAACCCGCAAATCACCGTGGTTACGGCTGGGCGGATTTACGACCACGACACCCCCCCACCACCACCCCCGACCCCCCCCCCCCCAACCCCGTCTGCCAACCTTAGACAAAACATTGATCACCCACACACACACACACTGCCCTGCCCTGCACTCTCTCTCTCTCTCTCTCTCTCTCTCTCTCTCTCTCTCTCTCTCTCTCTCTCTCTCTCTCTCTCTCTCTCTCTCTCTCTCTCTCTCTCTCTCTCTCTCTCTCTCTCACACACACACTGTCACACACAGTACATACTGTGCAGAGCATGTTGTGTATATATTGTAGGTGATATAACATACTCAAGTTTGGGTTTGTTTTGATGATATGTATCTGACAGTTGTATGCAAAGTGAGATGCTGTGTGTGTGTGTGTGTGTGTGTGTGTGTGTGTGTGTGTGTGTGTGTGTGTGTGTGTGTGTGTGTGTGTGTGTGTGTGTGTGTGTGTGTGTGTGTGTGTGTGTGTGTGTGTGTGTGTGTGTGTGTGTGTGTGTGTCTGAACAGGGCAAAGCGTACATTGTGACATGTGACACTAAATCATTCATTCTGTCACGTCTAAAGGTTATGATTAACGTTCAGCCGTTTGATGGATCTGTAGAATACCGTCGCTGTTGGGTGGAAATCTTGGAAGTCCAAAACCGTTCTATTTTTTAAAATGATTATTAAAAAACATTTTCAAATAGTGAAATCTACAAGCTCACAACGTGTCATATCGAGGCACGTTGTGAGCACAAATAGATCAGCTATTTTCACTACCTTTGCTTATGATGGAGTTTGGCTTTGATTTACGAAAAAAATACATAATATGTTGAAATATGGAGATACAAGGTTTCTGCCCGACAGCGTCATGCTGGACAGCATAGTGGGCTTTGATGAGGGACGGTTGTTAGAGTCAATGGTGTTCGTTGATGGCGAAACCTTTCATCCACATTCTGAATCCAGGTTTGAATATTGTATTTATCTACAGGGAGGGATTGGCTGTATTCATAGCTGAGATTTGAGTGTGTGTGTGTGTGTGTGTGTGTGTGTGTGTGTGTGTGTGTGTGTGTGTGTGTGTGTGTGTACGTGCGTGCAAGCGTTCGTGCATTTGTTCGTGCATTTGATGCGTGCGATTTGGCCTGTCCCCCTCACACCTTTTAAACCACTGCATTTGGTATAGCCTAATAGGATGTTTTTGTTTGGATTAGAATAAAATGTTTTAAGGGTAAAGGAGAGCAGTGAGAAACTGTGTTGCTATGTTGGTGGTACAGTATATTCATTGTCAATAGCAGCGGTAGCCAGGTGCAATGTTTTCACTAAAGCCACATTTCGAGAGATGAATGTTTTACTGTGAAGTAAAGGCTGTGAGATTCTCGTTACTCCTCCCCCACCCTCTTCTAAAATGTAATTGGCCACACGCTGTGTCCTTCACGGAAGGAAACCAATCAACTGTACTGTGCCTAGCCTACCCTGAAATGGGACTGATGAAAAAGCATAAATATCATCATCCAGGCGCGTAAGACTATCTCCTTCTTTCCCTCAAACAAAAGGCAGTAATGGCAGGAGAAGATCGTGCTGAGTCCAGACAGCTAAATGAGACCAATAATCTGCGATTCACAGACAGTGCTCTAAGGCAGTGCTCTGCGTGTGTGTGTGTGTGTGTGTGTGTGTGTGTGTGTGTGTGTGTGTGTGTGTGTGTGTGTGTGTGTGTGTGTGTGTGTGTGTGTGTGTGTGTGTGTGTGTGTGTGTGTGTGTGTGTGTGTGTGTGTGTGTGTGTGTGTGTGTGTGTGTTTGCTGTTTTCATCTCTATCATCATCATTGCATCAGTGGGGTCCTACTGGGTCCAGCCCGACCTGGCCCAGACATTTTGTTTGGGTATAGAAACCTCTTATCTCCATATTCAAACTTTTTGTGTTTTTTTTCATAAATGAATGCCGTACTTGATCAATGTGATCATACTCAGCGTTTTCGCAGTTCTGGGTGAACCGTGCTGTCGCTTTTTACGAAACTCGGCCATATGGTAGATGGTCATGAAAAACTATCAAGAAATAAATCTCACAATCTTTCGTCAAAAGGTGGCGCTATAGCACTCAATTGAAAATGCCAACTTTGAACAGGTACAACTCATGCCCTGTTTGACCTATAGCCATAAAACTTCAATACACACATGCGTCTACTCATGATGAACAACTTTAACCCTCTGACTTTTGACCTCTGACCTTTAGATCTCCCACCATTTTGAATTATATGAAAAAAAAATCTCCTCCTGGGATTTTTGAGTAATCTGCACGAAACGTTTTACACATGAACTTTGGACCTATGCCGACAAACAAGCAGCGAGATTTTTCCATAAGTGAAAAAATGAAGCTTTAATGAGCCAATGAATATTGCAGTTTTATGACAATTATTCATCTGCCCCTAACACATACATGCAGACTCACATTTCTTTGAAACTTTGCGTTAATGTTGAGGGTCATTCCAAATATTACTGAAACCAATCTTACTCCAATTGGTCAAAGGGGGGCGCTATAGCGATTTTTTGAAAGTGCAAACTTTAAACAGGCAAAAGTCATGCCTCGTTTGGCCGACAGCCATTAAACCTGCTTACACATGTGCCTTGACTCATGAGGAACACATGTATCACGTTGACCAGTAAGCTCCGCCCTTAGATTGTCCGCAATTTTGAGCAGTTTGAAAAACACTTAAACCCAGGATTTTTCAGCTATTTGCGTGAAACTGTATCATCTGTGTGATCTCCTTTTTCACAAGTTCTTGTCTGTTGGTCCAATGGCTTCTCCCTTAAACGTGTGCCTCACAACCTGAAGGTTGCCAGTTCAAGCCTCACTTGATGCGGACTTCATTAAAGTTGCATTACACACAACATGATTGTGTCAATTAATACATGTGCAATTGTTAAACATAACCTGAAATACTTATTTGAGAGGGTATGTTTTTGCAATGTATGACATACTTCATTCTGAAAATAGCCGATCTACAATCTCAAAACTTTTCAGATAGCAACGTGTTTCTGAGTTTGTAGATCGGCTGCTTTCACTGGTTCACTTTTATCTTCAACAGACAACCTCAGCCTGGACAAAGCTATAGCACTATAGGTAATGTTGCAGCCCGTCAATCCGAAGGTTGAGGGTTAGATTCCTGTTAATGGCAATAGGTTGACACGTCCAATCAATCCATTCTGCTTCCATCCTTCTCTCTCTTCAATCTATTGTTTCCATGTCTCTCTCTCTTCAATCTATTATGTTTCCATGTCTCTCTCTCCGCCCTTAGATTGTTCGCAATTTTGAGCAGTTTGAAAAACACTTAAACCCAGGATTTTTCAGTTATTTGCGTGAAATGGTATAATCTGTCTGACCTCCGTTTTCACAGTATCAGGTCTGTTGGTCCAATGGCTTCCCGCTTAAGTGAATGTTTCACAACATCAAGGTTGCCGGTTCAAGCCTCACTTGGTGGAGACTTCATTGAAAGTGCATTGCAAACTACAAGACTGTATTAATGAATACATATGCAATTGATAAAGATAACATGAAATGCTTATCTGAGAAGGTCTGTTTTTGCAATGTATGACATACTTCATTCTGAAAATAGACTGCCCCAACGCTCCTGATTTCGTGTATAGAGGGGCGGGTGTAAAGAGCCGGCGAGAGACTGCGGCTGATCCCATTGGTTCACCGATCTGTCCGTCAACCCCCGCCCCGTTAACACAACATTACGAGCGACGCCCACTGCACTCTGGTTGGTTGGGAAGTGAAACACTTCCTTATACCGAGTACACCGACGCGCTGGGCCAGGCTTTTATTTTTTAGCAACACTAAACAATAAAAGCCTGGAGATCGAGGCTATTCTGAAAATAGCCGATCTACAATCTCAAAACCTTTCAGATAGCAACGTTCTTTCTGAGCTTGTAGATCGGCTGCTTTCACTGGTTCACTTTTATCTTCAACAGACAACCTCAGCCTGGACAAAGCTATAGCACTATAGGTAATGTTGCAGCCTGTCAATTTGAAGGTTGATGGTTCGATTCCTGTTAATGGCAATAGTTGAGATGGCTTCTCGCTTAAGTGTGTGCCTTAAAACCGTAAAGTTGCCAGTTCAAGCCTCACTTGATGCAGACTTCATTTAAGTTGCATTGCACACAACATGATTGTTGCGAAGGCGGAAGGAGGCCTCCGACCAAGTGGAGCTTACTATATCACCGTGCTTGGGTTGTGTGTGTGTGTGTCTGTCCCTTATTTATGGTCTTTACGTGTGTGTTCACACTCTCATTGGCTCGCGCCCCCATGTGACTCGAAACTCCGTGCTGAAATGCCAGCAGCTGCACTGCCTGTATACAGCGTGTGTTCACGCTCTCATTGGCTCGCGCCCCCATGTGACTCGAAACTCCGTGCTGAAATGCCAGCAGCTGCACTGCCTGTATACAGCCGGCAGAGTGCGGCAGAGTGCACTACTACAGTGTGGTTGAAATATAGCAGCCTCAGTCAATCTGCGTTCGCTTCCAGCGTTCGCGCGTCTTACTTGTGTCAATTAATGCAAGTGCAATTGTTAAAGATAACCTGAAATGCTTATTTGAGAGTATGTCTTTTCAATGTATGACATACTTCATTCTGAAAATAGCTGATCTACAATCTCAAAACCTTTCAGATAGCAACGTGTTTCTGAGCTTGTAGATCGGCTGCTTTCACTGGTTCAATTTTATCTTCAACAGACAACCTCAGCCTAGACAAAGCTATAGCACTATAGGTAGTGTTGCAGCCTGTCAATCCGAAGGTTGAGGGATCGATTCCTGTTAATGGCAAAAGGTTGAGACGTCCAATCAATCCATTCTGCTTCCATCTTTCTCTCTCTTCAATCTATTATGTTTCCATGTCTCTCTCTCTTCAATCTATTCCTTTTCCATGTCTCTCTCTCCGCCCTTAGATTGTCCGCAATTTTGAGCAGTTTGAAAAACCCTTAAACCCAGGATTTTTCAGTTATTTGCGTGACATGGTATCATCTGTTTGACCTCCGTTTTCACTGGATCAGGTCTGTTGGTTCAATGGCTTCCCGCTTAAGTGAATGTTTCACAACAGCAAGGTTGCCGGTTCAAGCCTCACTTGGTGGAGACTTCATTTAAAGTGCATTGCAAACAACAAGACTGTATTAATGAATACATATGCAATTGATAAAGATAACATGAAATGCTTATCTGAGAAGGTATGTTTTTGCAATGTATGACATACTTCATTCTGAAAATAGCCGATCTACAATCTCAAAACTTTTCAGATAGCAACGTGTTTCTGAGCTTGTAGATCGGCTGCTTTCACTGGTTCAGTTTTATCTTCAACAGACAACCTCAGCCTGGTCAAAGCTATAGCACTATAGGTAGTGTTGCAGCCTGTCAATCCGAAGGTTGAGGGTTCGATTCCTGTTAATGGCAATAGGTTGAGATGTCCAATCAATCCATTCTGCTTCCATCTCTCTCTCTCTTCAATCTATTATGTTTCCATGTCTCTCTCTCTCAATTAATGCATGTGCAACTGTTAAAGGTAACATGAAATGCTTCTTGGAGAGAGTATGTTTTTGCAATGTATGACAAACTTCATTGTGAAAATAGCCGATCTACAATCTCACAACTTTTCAGATAGCAACGTTTTGTGAGCTTGTAGATCGGCTACTTTCACTAGTTTTCGTTCCGAGGAGACACAAAAATGCCTTTATTGGTAAATGGTTTGTGAACCAGTGATCTAGAGTAGTTCGGGACACAGAGGCTTGGTTCATAATGGACGGAAATACTTATAAATATCAACAGACACTACCAGTAATTGTGTCAATTAATACATATGCAATTGATAAAGATAACCTGAAATGCTTATTTGAGAGGGTATGAAGTATGTATGACATACTTCATTCTGAAAATAGCCGATCTACAATCTCAAAACCTTTCAGATAGCAACGTTCTTTCTGAGCTTGTAGATCGGCTGCTTTCACTGGTTCACTTTTATCTTCAACAGACAACCTCAGCCTGGACAAAGCTATAGCACTATAGGTAGTGTTGCAGCCTGTCAATTTGAAGGTTGATGGTTCGATTCCTGTTAATGGCAATAGGTTGAGATGTCGAATCAATCCATTCTGCTTCCATCTCTCTCTCTCTTCAATCTATTCCGTTTCCATGTCTCTCTCTCTCTTCAATCTATTCCGTTTCCATGGCTCTCTCGCTCTCTCTCTCTCTCTCTTTCTCTCTCTCTCTCTCATTCACCAGGTCAGGTCTGTTGTTCCAATGGCTTCTCGCTTAAGTGTGTGCCTTAAAACCTCAAGGTTGCCAGTTCAAGCCTCACTTGATGCAGACTTCATTTAAGTTGCATTGCACACAACATGATTGTTGCGAACGCGGAAGGAGGCCTCCGACCAAGTGGAGCTTACTATATCACCGTGCTTGGGTTGTGTGTGTGTGTGTCTGTCCCTTATTTATGGTCTTTCCGTGTGTGTTCACGCTCTCATTGGCTCGCGCCCCCATGTGACTCGAAACTCCGTGCTGAAATGCCAGCAGCTGCACTGCCTGTATACAGCGTGTGTTCACGCTCTCATTGGCTCGCGCCCCCATGTGACTCGAAACTCCGTGCTGAAATGCCAGCAGCTGCACTGCCTGTATACAGCCGGCAGAGTGCGGCAGAGTGCGGCAGAGTGCACTACTACCACACGCGTAGTCTCTCTGTCTGTCTCTCTCTGTCTTTCTACCCTCGCCACTTCAGTGTTGCCAGATTATCGTACGGGGGCAAAAAAATCAAGTAAATGCTTTTAATGCCTCCAAGTACAGCTCTAGGGTCAGATTTACTGATTTGCTGACTTATTTTTAAAAGCCAAACCGGATCCCGAATCAGCAGCCAGGGAATTTAGTAAATTCACACACCTTTTTGTGATATGGCGAAATGATCGTACATCTGGGCATTTCTGCATGGCATTGATCGTACATCGTACAGGGGGTAAAATTATAGTACAAATACGATAATCATCGTACATCTGGCAACACTGGGCCATTCCCACATTCCATTACACCACAATTCAGTCCTTGTTACACACCTGTTTCCACTCCCTCATCAGTCCAACATTGCCATGCCCGTTACACACTCATGGGTACTGCTGATTATTACGGCTGGGCCGGACACATGAACGAGCGAAAACAGTTTCGACAAACGGGCTCGACTCACGCGCTTGCGCACGGGGTTGTGCACGGAGGTGACACTACTGCACATGCGAGACGACCCGTAGAGTGACCAAAAATAATTACTGAAGGAAGGAAATATCCATTATAGGAGACGACATTGTGTTTGAATGTAAACTGTAAAATCTTGTGTTCGTGTAAGTCTTTCAGAGCTAATTGAACACTCAGGAGTGTGTGCTGTAGGGAACAAATGAAATGCATCCATCCCATTATCTATAGCATTTATTCACTGACGGAGAACTGCACTCTACTACCCCTGCATCCTGGATGTTTCGTGTAAACAAACCAGCAGTGAGAGAGAGAGAGAGAGAGAGAGGGTGAGAGAGGGTGAGAGAGAGAGAGAGAGAGAGAGAGAGATTTAAATGAAGTGAAAGAATACCCAGATCAAATAACCTTCATTATTTTCATTTCTTCTTCTTTTTTAAAGCTGACAAAACATAAACGAGATAAAGGGTTTAAATGCTTTAAAGATGAAGAAAATGGATTTGAGAGAGAGAAAGAGAGAGAGAGAGAGAGAGAGAGAAAGAGAGAGAGAGAGAGAGAGAGAGAGAGAGAGAGAGAGAGAGAGGGGGGGACGGACGGACGGACGGACGGACGGACGGACGGACGGACGGACGGACGGACGGACGGACGGACGGACGGACGGACGGACGGACGGACGGACGGGCAGGCAGGCAGGCAGGCAGGCAGGCAGGCAGACAGACAGACAGACAGACAGACAGACAGACAGAGAGAAAAGAGTAGTTTTGTGATGATGAAAAGGACTTTGAGAGGAAGATGAACAAAGTGGATTGGAGAAGTAAATGGTAAATCGCACTGCATTTTGTTCAAAGCGGCGCACTCCGGCAAACTTTGGAAGCCAATTTTAGCCATTTAGGATGGAATATGAATAATCTGACATATCGGTCTTGATCACATGACTATAGAAATGCTTTGCAAAAATGTGCCTTCTGGTGGCGCTATAACAGGCCGATCTTAAAAAAAAATAGGCAGAGGTTCTGCTCTGGCACCCAGGGAGTGTGCGTGCACAGTTTCGCTGCCATCGGGCCAACGGTGCCGGAGATTAGCTGTTCACAGACAGACGGACACATAGACGGACGGACACACAGATGGACGGACGGACACACGGACACACGGACACACGGACGGACGCACACGGGTGCAAAACATAGTCTCTGCCGCGCCTTCGGCCTGGCGGAGACAACAAAGGCTGTGTTAATCCGGGCCTGTCTGTTAGCCTCGTCCCTCTTTCTCAGTAAATTAATTGTATTGAATCTGCCCTGTCCCTGGTCATGTGCACTGGGGTCACATGACCCTGACTCACCATGACACTGTCTGATATCCTTGAACTGCCGTTCGTTCGCTTCACCCATCGGTTTGACCTGTCCCCCTCACACCTTTTAAACCACTCAAACCCTCCATATATACTTTATTGACTGGGCTGCCTAGACTCTACAAATATTCTCCCCATAATAGGGACGCTAGAGTGGATAAACAAACCTCAAATGCACTCACAGCTAACATAATAGGAACAAGTTTTTTTTTTCTTCTTTTCTTTTATGAAAGACGGATGGTTAGACTTACACAAGACACATGGGGAGAGAAATGTGAGCATAGAAACAAAGAAAAAGCAGAAATAGGCCGGTAAGAGAATACAATTATATGATTAAAAGAGGGTGCAGAAAAGAAGCTTATGAAGAACATTGTTACTTGCATCTCCTGGGGGGGGGGGGGGAATCTGAGAGCGAAGAACAAAAACAACAAGCGGTGTTAAAGGGTAAAGGGTGTGAGAGAAAAAAAGAGGGGGATTAATTTAAAGAAAGCAATAAAGGAGGAAGACATGTCCCCATGTGCTGAGTCAGACGAGGAGAAGGGAACAAAGCTAGCCATTATAATGACATCGTTTACCCGGGGAGGATGACTCATCATCCCGAGACGATTTCACGCTCACTATTAAGAGACGGAACTGACAAACAGTCACAGTGAAACGGAAATGCAGTGAAACGCTCAACGCCACTGCAAAGACGCTTAGCGCTGAAAGGTTTAGAGAGGGAGAGAGAGAGAGAGAGAGAGAGAGAGAGAGAGAGAGAGAGAGAGAGAGAGAGAGAGAGAGAGAGAGAGGTGGTAATGGGTGTGAAATGGTTTTAACAAGCATTTCTCATTCTAAATACACTCATCTTCTATTTCCTTTTCCATATTGTCACTGTCCTTTCTCTGTACCCATAATGCAATATTTGAGCATGTGATCAACTCAAATAGATTAAAAACTACTTTTTGTTCCTTCCTTCCCTGCTGTTCTTCTGGACATCAGCAGTGCACGTAAAAAAGACTAATCCTAATGTATCATCGCTGTCGGGTGGAAACCACGTATATTCAAAACCGTTCCTTTTTTATTACTGTTTTAAGTAGGGCATTGATTTATGAAAAAAACGAAACATAAAAAGCTGAAATATGGGGATACAAGCTTTCTGCCCGACAGCGTCCTTATGCTGTGTCAAGTTCCGGAAAAAGACGATCTACAAGTTGAAGTGTCGCCGTGAACTCACAGGCCGGCTATTTTCAGCACGTGACACCGCCCTACGACGATTTATACATCGGGCTCAAGATAAAGTAAAGCATTCATCAACTGTGAATGTGAATGTGTGTGTACACACACACACACACACACACACACACACACACACACACACACACACACACACACAGACGACAGAAAAAAACATGCAAGGCACCAACCTGCTGATCGGAAGCAGTTAGGGGTTCAGTGTGGTTATATGTACACATTTCTTGTTTTTCATACCAGTAACATGTAAGCTGACGTATTACATTCTGCATAGTAGTGTATATTTGTATGTCTTAAATGTCATCATGATTTGAGTGCACGGGGATCTCATTTTAAATAAGCCAAGTGCTTTTATGAGCGATCCAGTTTAGAGGACCTTGTATTGTGATTTGTACTTCCATGTACTGTTACCATGTCTATCTAAATAAAGTATTCAATCAATCAATAAAGCACTTTGGATAAAGGCGCTATATGAAATGCTCCATTTATGTTGTCTATTTCAAATGGAAATGAGACACAGTCAGTCATAACAAAGATATATCTTGTTGTTTTGCATGTTGACTGACAAAGATATATCTTGTTGTTTTGCATGTTGAAACTGATGTCAGTCATTACATGTTTTCTATGGAGATAACGGCTCGTTATTGTGATTCTTGTCACAGACACTCGGAAGCATGCAGCAGGCGTTACTATGGCAATGTCAATTGTGGATGCTAATTGGGATGTAAAACAGTGGGAAACAGTCCTAACATCTGACCTGGAACATACAGTAGAATGGATGATGTGATCAGACAAACATTTACATCTAGATTATTTCATTCTGTTATATTTCTCAAAGACTTACATATTTAACCACTGAAATCCTATATATGTCGGTGACCGGGGTCCACGGCACGCACACACACACGCACCCACACACGCACGCACGCACGCACGCACGCACGCACGCACGCACGCACGCACGCACGCACGCACGCACGCACGCACGCACGCACGCACGCACGCACGCACGCACGCACGCACGCACACACGCATATACACATGGGTATATTGGGTCCACTCCTATTTTCCCTCTTCACCAAATCTCTTTATAAATAGCCCATACAGTGCTTGTATATCGCCTATTTGTTGCTGAAGGCTCGCCCCCAGAATAGGAACGCCAGTGTTCATGTGGTTAAATTGTAAAGTTCTACAGCAGGTCAGATTGTTATAATGTAATATGTTTTCATTAATCATTTGAAAAAGAAAAAGGCAATAGAGCATTCTTGCAGGCAGGCTCTTGTACTGTGGCATTTCTCGCTATAAGAAGGTGTACCGAGGATATTTTCACTGTTAACGTGCACATTGCTGAGTCAGCCCCTTTTTTTCTACAGACAAAAATAGTTGTCTGGCAGTTTATCGCGACATTAATAACAACAGAGCAAATATTCACAGACACTCAGGACCGTCTGAATAATGTAGTCATTGGAACAATGTCAGGGAGGTTATCATGTCTGGACATTCTCTGCCGGTCAGGGAGCACAGAGGAAGTGTGTGTGTGTGTGTGCGTGTGTGTGTGTGTGTGTGTGTGTGTGTGTGTGTGTGTGTGTGTGTGTGTGTGTGTGTGTGTGTGTGTGTGTGTGTGTGTGTGTGTGTGTGTGTGTGTGTGTGTGTGTGTGTGTGTGTGTGTGTCTGTGTGCGTGCGTGTGTGCGTGTGTGTGTGTGTGTGTGTGTGTGTGTGTGTGTGTGTGTGTGTGTGTGTGTGTGTGTGTGATGGGGCAAATGCGCACATGTGCAAACATTGGCGCACTGGCATGCATGTCTGTCTGCTTTAATATATGTTCCTTCATTTGTGCGTGCGTGTGTGCATATGGACGTGAACGTGTTTGTGAATGTGAATTATAGCCTTGTGGTCAGCACTTCTAGACAGAGGTGTCGGGAAGCAGGCTTCCGTTCCTGCACAGTAGATAAATAGAACGTAGCACACACACTCACACGCACACGCACACGCACACGCATGCACACGCACACGCACACACTCATAGAGTCATGATAAATGTAATCGCTGTTTCTGTCTGGGCCAAAGCGGGGGAAGAGGAACGCTATACATCATAGTTCAGCACACACACAGTGATACACAAACGTAGTCTCGTTTTCACAAACAGAAGCAGAGATCTGTGGGAACATGGAAACATGAACACACACACACGCACACACGCACACACGCACACCTCAGTAAAAGCAAGTCTTCAGCGTTGATTTTAAAGAACTGAGAGTTGTAGCAGAGCAGTTTTCTGTGAGTTTGTTCCAGACATTATGTGGTGCACAAAAACGGAGCGCTGCTTCTCCACGTTTATTTTAGTCTATGGGGACATAAAGCTGACTTGTCCCAGGCGACCTGAGAGGTCTGGATGGTTCATCATAATGGAGCAAGCGCAGAAATGTGTTTTTGGCCCTAAATGATTCAGTGCTTTATCGACCAACAGTTGTATTTTGAAATCAATATCTTTGACAGACAGGGAGCCGGTGTAAAGATCTGAGAACTGGAGTGATATGATTCACTTTTCTTGGTATTAGTCAGGACTCAAGCAACAGCGTTTTGAATCATCTACAGCTGTCTGATCGATTCTTTTAGGGAGACCTGTGGAGTCACCGTTACAGTAGTCGAGTGTACGGAAACAAAAGGTGCTTTTTATAGAACTTTGCAATGTGCATTATATTCGCACTCGGACGGTGGTGGAATCCATGCAAGGCACCGACCTGCTGATCGGGAGCAGTTAAGGGTTTATTGTTTTGGTCAAAGACGCTTCGTCACTAACCCAGGCAGATTCGGGGATCGAACCGGGAGCCGTCCGATTCCCAAGCTGCCGCTCTACTGTAGATGAATACATAGGCTACACCATGTTTTTCGCTGACTTCATAATTGTGTTAATTGTGTGGCTGTTGAATTTCAGCTTTGTGTCCATGACTACACCATGATTTGTGACGTGGGTTGTAATTTACTGTAGCCTTACAGATTAAAGCTTTTTTTTTTTTAAGTGTTTTGTATTCTTCCTTAGGGCCAAAAACAATTACTTACTAGTTTTGTTTTGTTTTGTCTTTGTTTAATTTAAAACAATTGTGGCGCACACAATTGTTGATTTTGTTCAACACATTTACTCAGTGCTTTGTATTGGACCATTAGTCCGTTATGTAAATGTGTGTGTTGCCTGCATAATTATGGCGGCATAATTAGTTGTTTTCCATAATGTGAGCCGGTAGGAACATGTAGATGATGAACAGAAGAGGCCCCAGTGAGGAAAACGAGTCACCGTTGAGAACACACAGGCAGAGACGGAAGGAAGAAAGCAAGCACTTGTTTAAAAAAAAAATCACACCCAGTGTGAAGTGGGCGGTGTGGTCACAGTGGTCATCACAGTGATGGAAGAAGTGATGGAAGAAGTGATGGAAGAAACCATAACTTAAAAAAAACACATTTATGTTTTTTTTTAAAGTTAGGGCTATGCACATGTGTCATGTTTCCCTAGCCAATCACAGTCCTGAATAGACTGTGATTGGCCAATCACGGTGCAGGGTTAGGGGGGTACATTTGTGGCCAATCACAGTGCAGGATTTGGTGTGAAAATATCCAAACCTCACATATAGGGGCGGTTTCACCGCCCAAAAATCTGTTATGATTTTGTCCAACAGGTTTAAAATGTTTGAATACATAACACACACGCCCCCCCCTGTGATCTTTGGCCCCCCACCCAAGGGTGGCCGGGACCCCACACTAGGAAACACTGCTGTAATGTATGTTACGTAGTATGCTGAGTCATGTTCTGTAGTGTTGTGTGTGTGTGTGTGTGTGGTCTAGGTTCCAGTAACTTCCCTAGTTATCTAATGTG